>NC_143488.1:47643046-47943046 GCF_027475165.1 Benincasa hispida
CCAACAGGAAAAAGATACAGGATGGCTGTAAAGAAAATAATCTTTCTTTGGACGTTTAAGGGAGAAATTTCCAAAAATACATCATTCAAATGCAACAGCCGTTTATTGTGTACCATATACAAGTGCAGTTTCATACTAAAATATCAAGAAGGAGAGAACCATCATGTTGGTAGTTCACTGAAAAATTATAACGAAACCAAAAGGCGACTAAAGTCGCATCAAGTTAAAGTTGAACAAAAATCTCAAAATGGTTGGGCATATTTATATGGAGGTAAGAAACAGGAAAATAGATTGGTTCTTAGAAATTAGAACCATATTGAATCATTAATACACTAACGATAAAGCACTCCATCAAACATGTAAAGTGGATGGACTAGACATGTTGAATTCATCATCTTGTTTCCTTGCTTAAAGGATATTTCAGGTTCCCTCGTTACTTATGTACATGCAACATGCAACGGATCATATACAGGTCAATTCCATCTGTAGGTAATATTCAGCAGGACCAATATAAATACCAAACAATCCTTTTATACAACGATTGTAAGTGGTCAAGCCAGCACAATGCAGTAAGATAGGTAAGACTAAGATGTAAGATTAACTTGAGAGAAAAAAAGAACACAACAATGATCAAAAACCAAGAATTTAATCAACTTCAAATGTCTTGTTTTCCAGCTTTTGATATCCTAATGGTTCCAAACAACAAGAAACCCCGCCTCTGAAATTTGAGATACTTGAAATTACATCTTTGCAACACAAGCATATTTGGATCAATTAAAATAATTTAAGAACTTGCTTCACACTTCACTATTAGTAAAGTTAGTAAACATAATCTTGCTGAAACCCCATTGAACCATGTTCTCAACAGAAGACCAGGCATATAGTTAAGTTCTGGGGCATGAACTTTCATAAACAGTTATCCTTATCTCCCTCAAAAAGTTAGTTTGTATTCCAAAAGTTTGATAAAAACCAAAGAACTGAAATGATATTGAAAATAAAAATAAAGGGTGAAGGGCTGCAATGACCCCCTAGTATTCAATGTACTTCGAACCCCCCTTCTTGAATACTCCCACCCAGGCCTAAGCAAACTAAATCTTTGCCTCCTTCCTCCCAACTCACTCGATCTGTTTATGATGAAGTCCTACTAACAAGCTCAATGGCTTATTGCTAATAAATAACAATTATCCTAATGGTTGTCCTAAGGGCAATGAGAAACCAAGTTGCATAGCCTTTTTAGCTTGAGTTTTGACCCTTTTGAACCAAAATATGTGATTTCTAACTTCAATATATTACAAACAAGGAAAAATAATATATATATATATATATATATATATATGAAAACAACAACTTTCATTGAAAAAAAAAGAAGAAAGAATATAATACCCCCCCCAAATAAATAAATAAACACCACCTCCCTGAAGAAAGGGTGAAAAAGAACATATGTCAAAGTGAGAATATTTGTTAAATCACTCTGAACTCAAAAGCTTGAACGTTCTTCCTTGTCAGCTCATTGATTAGCACGAGATTCAACAAGTGACAGTTTAACCTCATTGGGGACGACTGAAAGAATTTAAACTTAAAAACCGCCAAGCGCCAACTACTAAACCCAACAGCTTGAACCAATGCAGAACCTCAAAATTGTTCACCAAATCAAAACAAGCACCAAGTAACAGAACATGGATAAAACCCTATTCAAAACTCCCTTGAAAATAAGAGGGAAAATGAACTGACCCGGACAATGATTTTATACTGCAAAGGATGAGGAAGCTTATATCCAGCAAACAACACATTTTCATCTCTGTGCAGCTGCCTGCTCATCGAGGGAAAAAAAACCATTACTAACTCCACTTAAAACAAATTTCAAGCAGTAATATACAATTTTTCAAAAGGGTCATACATGCGCAAGATGTTTCCAATGGTATGTTCCTCTCTTTCAATTGTAAACGACGCCGCATTTATGATTTTTGTGTCTCTCTCGTATGAGACCCTAGAGAAGGGGGAAATGTTAGAAACTGAGAAAATTGGTGTGAATAGAGAAAGAGGTAGAGTTTGTGAAATTACTTTTTGGTACCCTCTGGGACAACGAAGCGCTCGTATCGGTCGGGGGCATTCATGGCTTTTGGTCTTCTTCTGAAGCTGCTGTTTGAACTCTGGGTTTTGCAGTAATGAAAGGGAAGGTGGCTTCTGCGAGAGGAAGAAGGGGAAGACGAAGAACAAAGAAGCTTGAGTTTTTAGCCTTGCCAGTGAACGATGTCGTTTAAGTAGAAAACATTTTGTCGTGTTTTTTGGTGCCCGAATTTCCCGAAGCGGAAGATTTTTAGTATTAAAAAAATAATAATATGTCGAGAAATTATTGGTCGAAATGAAAATATGTCATAGCTTTCAATGAGTTTTTTTTTCTTTTCCTTTTTTTCCTCCTTTTTTTACAATAGTTTTCAAAGAGTTAAAAGACCTTATTTGTGAAGAAATTTTGACTTTTTAAACGTTTAATTAAAAATATTTTAAATAACTTTTTAAGAGTTAGATTTCTTTTGAATTTTGAAAAGTTTTTATTTATATATTTGATTAGAGATGTCCACAAGACGGGACGGGATCGGGATGTCATTTTCCACATCCCGCTCCCCATTTCATTCTCTAGTGAAATTTCCCGTTGGTATCAAGACAGGGATAGTGAATTTTTGCCCATTATTTTTTTAAAAAAACCAATTAATTTAAAATATTAATGTGAGCAAATTTTAATTGAATAATTAACTCTATCACTACATTATTTATGGTTAGTTTTATATGACCATTTGGATTTAAAGATTAATTACTAAAATTTTGACAAAAAAAACCTAATATTAGAAAAAAATAAATATAAATCAAATTATATATATATAACTAACTTTAAGCAATTTAAATATATTCATTATCTTGACTAATAAACAATCAAACTTGAAATTTAAATGTAATATTTTTATAATAATAATAATAACATAACATTAATAATTATACTTATAAAGGCTAACCAGGACGAGGATGGAGAACAAAGCGGAAGCGAGAGCGGGGATGGGGAATGCACTCCCCACCCCTGTTCCAATATAGCTCATAGGGAACTATTTTCCCCTCACTCCCTCCCCCCATTTCCCACCTAATCGGGGAATCCCCACCCCGTCCCCACGAGAAAATTAGACATCTCTATATTTGACCTTTAAAAATGGACCAATGACATAATTTTACTATGGACGTTAAATATGGATGAACATTCAAAAAACAAATCTAGAAAATTCACATCAATTGTTTTAAAATACAAAATTAAAATTATTAATTTATAGTGTTTAATGGTTGTCGTATATAGTAATTTAACATTAATAGAAACACTTTGAGCATATAATCAAATAAAACAAACTTCGTGTATAAAAATATATTTGAGAAAATGTAGCCCAATACAATTATATTTTTATTTTAAAAAAGTTTTTATAAAAAGTGATTCAATGCAGATGACTTTTTGAGAAACATTTTACTAGTTGTTCAAAAGCTCAACCACAAATGGGTACTACTTCAATTGTATCTTTTGAGGCTCTCCATTTCTTTGTTCGGCACTTGATGATTCTATGACATGGTTAAGTTAGGTTTGGTGTTACTCTAATATCACTTGTTAGCGACAGTAGATCTCCAGATATCTCCAAGATGATATGATATTGTCTCATTTGAGCATAAACTCTCATGACATTACTTTTGGTTTAACCCAAAAGATTTCATACAATTGATGGTATTGTCCATGAATTGATACCCAGGACCATCCCTTTTATCTAACGAATGTGAGACTTTGATCGCATTCCTAATGCCAACATATATGCATTATAAACTTTGACCTACAATTTGACATAAGATGCTATAAAAAAAAACTTTAACCCCTTAACAACTTACTTTTTTTTATGTGCATATTACACTCTATTACACTAATAAGAAAAGATATTGTAATTTTGTTGTTTGTATGAAATAATAGTAGTCCATCTCATGTACAATGATTACATGTTAAAAATTATTAAATATATGTGAATGTTTTAACTTGACATCTCAATTGAGTTTTAAAAATTTAAAAGGTTAAGCAAACAAAAACAACCACTAGGAAAATCATATTTTTTAAGATTAGAAAAAATTGTACTAGATATACCCATGACTTAATAACTAAACTCTGCATTCCAAACACATTCTAACTTCACAAACGTATTATCTCTAATGATTTTAAAACTCACCTCAATGTCCTAAATAGTCCCTAATATTTTTTTTCTCGATCACCATTTTTTATATGATCTTGAAACTTACAAGAGAGAAATGATGAAGTGGGGATTGACTCTATATATCATTTGCCACCTTTGATAAACATGATTCACAAAAAGCTTACAAAGCACAATGTTAGGGAGAGCAACATTAGGATCAATATTTGAATCAAAATCTTCATTGGTCGTAGGACTAAGCTTTTGTTAGGTTTTATGTCCTAAAACTCGTGGTTTGTAAACATTAGAACTTATTCTGAGAATTCAATAAAGTTGTTGTTGAATATATATATATATATAAGAAATCCAATAAACCTAAGTCCCTTGACTACTATATGTGTACTTGAACTTTATGTGGAGACATACAAGTGAATTAGATTCGAGTAAATAGTCAAAATGATCTATAGTATAAGAATAAGGTTGAGTACCTTATTCTGGTAACACTATTGGATGCGGCCTACTCTGTAGTTGTTACAAAGGGTTGTCAAGTGCTATTTACGAAGTGATCCTAATTCGTGCATGTTGAGACATGAGGAGTGGGGGTGTCCTGTGCAAATGAGTTTTGTGCAAGATCGGACCACGAAACCAGTCACTCTTACTTTATAACGTTTTTTACTATTTCAGACTGACTATTTCAAAGCGATGACCTAGGTAACTTGACCTTAATCCCGAGCTAACTATGAACTCCTATTTGTTCATGATTATCCTTTGATCTGCAAACGATGATAGTAGACCAATTGCCTCTGCTCAATAAGCTTACCATTTTGGGGATAAAATCGGATGAATAGTTGGGAACATAGGGTGCAAGAGGGAATTCACTCCTACTCGATTAAGGTTAATAGAGAGGTTGTTTCCTTCAAGTGCTGATTATGGGTCTTAAACAAGAGGCCTCACCCTCTCATTGCTCTGAGAGAGATTCGATTTGTTGATTGGATCATAAACCAATTGTTCATTAGGGGATTAGTGGAACTTAAGGAACAAGAGGTAATTTCGGGGGTAAAATAATCGACCCAGCCGTTATTACGAGCAACCTGTGAATGGTTAACTTACTAATCATGGTTATATCAAGTGGGCGTAATATATCTACATTAGGGGAGTTCAGATATGGACTTTAGTGGAATCACCCATTAGTTAATGAATAAGGGTTAGATTGGTCTAATGAGCTTAGCTGATTAATCTTGGATCGTTGGAGCCCATGATCTTTAGGTCCGTAAGGTCCCCCTACTAGCTCGTAAATGGATAAACTTTAGGATAACTTGAGAAATTAATTTGAAACGTTCAAATTAAATGAAATAAGAGAATAAATATTTAAATATGATTTAAATATATGAATATGATTATTGTGCATAAATTAATTAATTTTTTAAATTAAAAATTTGAAATTAATTTAAGAAAATCAATTTTTGAATTTAAATGGTTTAAAATCATTTTTTATTTTTTTAAAAAAATGGAAAAACGTTTTGCATGGTTGCACAAAATGGAAAATGAATTTTCTCCACTACCATCATCTTTATGCTCACACAAAAGCCATTATCTTTTCTACTTTGATTCTCCAAGCATGAGTTGCAAGTCATGCATTCAATCTCTTTGCATGCTCATCTAAATATATAAAGAAGATTAGAGTTGTTGGAGAAGAAGAATATACAGAATTTTAAGAGAAAATTTTTTGAAGAAGAAATTGTCTTCTTCAGTCGGGCTGCCGTGAGCTTTTCTTGTTTCTTCACATCTTCAAGCTGTTTTTGAGTCTCACAACTATGCCTAAAGCTCCAAGAGCATAGTAGGGAAGACTTTGATGTGGTTCACGTTGATATCAAGTGAAGATAGCAGCTGAACAAACGTTTTCTTGGAGAGTTCATCAAATGTATGTTCTGAAAACCCACTTTTTAGAAGAGCATGCTTTAGTTTTTTGCCAAAATTAGTGAATTAGAATGCTTATGGACCCTTGATACTTCCGTTGCATCTTGTTTAACTCTTTCAGCTTTTTCCCCTTCAAACTCAATGTCTTCAAATTGGTGATTACTTAATTCTATAGTTACTCGCAATATTAGGCTATTGTTGCTGTAGTGTTTGTGCATGCAAAAGTCTAACATCCCAAAATCTAGTAATAGCAACACCAAATCTTGGAGGACCACCATGGTAATGCCTCGTCGAGAATAACATGGGAAGAAGATATAGACCTGTCTAACCTTATTCAAACCAAAATCATACCAATATCAAAATTTGAAAAGAAACTTATTCGAAATTTGGTAAGTGATTAAATAAAAGCAATCAAGGAAAATCTACTTATGTTACAAATAAATCAAAATCACTAATTTCCAACACAAGCAAGGTTCATTCATTATTTATGGATTTCAATTCTTTAGCTGGAATTACCAAGCAAAAAAAAAAAAAAAAAAAAAAAAAAAATCTCCATCCTCTCTCTCTCCCCCGTTCATTTTTAAACAACTACACTCTCCAATCTCCACCTCAACAATAATTTTCTCTTCAATTTGGCCTTAGCATAAAATGGCATTCTTCTTCCATTTCATACCTTAATGTTCTGCAGTTTTTACAAAACACGGAGACCCTAACTAGAGCAATCTGTTCCATTCATCCATGTCCATTAACCAAGATGTTTCATTTCTTCCCATCGCATCACCTTTTAGGTACGATCCTTTGAATATTCATATTTGAAATGGAAGAATTTCAATGATTCCGATGATGATAATGGTAGTCTAGATAATCTTTTTCAAATTTAAAAACATTAATGAAATTTTTTAAAGTTTAGTAGTACTTTTGAAACAATCCTAACGTAAGTTCACTGGATGAATGACCTAGACTTTAGGGAGAAAATGAAATTTCCCCTACTTTTAAAAATTGAAGATTTTCTTAAGTTGTATTCTAGTGAAGTTATGAAAATGAATCTCTTGCACGTCGATTGGGCCTCTAGCTCCCTTTCCTCTCTCTCCTTTCTCTCGTGCTCTCACTCTCACAAGTTGTATGGTTTTACCAAAGTTGGAATGTGACTTCAAACTAAATGGAAAGGGTCACACAAATGAAAAGTGAATATGCAAGAGGGAGGAATCAACCTTTGAGATTGAGGTTTTATAAAATTATTATTTTCCCTAATGTTCATATGCTTTTCTACAATATAATCCTTTATTTTTTATGGGACAAGTTATAAATATAGATATTAAAAAAAATTATAAATATGACCAAATTTAAATAGTCTATCAGTGATAAACCATATCACTAGTAAGAGTACATTAACGATAGACCATATCACTAGTAGGAATCTTTCAATGATAGTTGGCTATATTTGTAATTTTTTTAAATGATGTTATACACTTGGTTATTATTCCTAAAAATGCTATCAAATGCAATTACCACATGGTTGATAAATTAGCAAATTTAAATTAATAAAAAAAATTCAAATTTCACTTTTTTTTTTCCATTCAATTCTACAACTATCTAATTATGAATTTGTTTTTGATTTCATGCTTTTGAAACTTAAGTTCATAATATCCACTTAGATTTATCTTATCTTTTCCTTTTTCAGTTTTCCACGCTTTAAAGTGTTTATGGGATCTTAACCAAATTAAAAAAAAAATATCCCAAAACTATATATCTTGTAAGTTTTTATTTTTATTTTTTTGGAAAAAAAGTTTTTAAAATTAACCCTTAGAAAAGAAGTTTTCAAATTCAAAAAAAGAATATTAAAAAATATATGATTTAAAGCTTATTAGGAAAATGAAGAAAATTTACAAAACTAAAGAAAAAAGAAAAAGGATTGCTCAAAAAAAAAAAAAAAAAAGAAAAAAAGAAAAAAGAAAAAAAACCGAACAGATTTGGACCGGGATGGCCATAAAATCCGAATACTACGCCTTTCATTCCTCTCCACTTTCTTCTCCGCCGCTCAATCTTCGTCCCTCTGAATTCCGCCGCACCGCCAACCGCCGGAAGTGGAGGTTGTCAAATTCCAGCCGCCCTGGTTACCATATCTCCATGTAAACCCTAACATTCATCTTGTACAAACCTGAAATTTAAGCCTGTTACATGTTTTCGTCTGTGCAACTGTGTCTGCCAACTGCCAATCACTCTATCCCCTTCCTTAATTGCGTAAAAACA
The DNA here is from genome assembly GCF_027475165.1 of Benincasa hispida. Taxonomy (NCBI): domain Eukaryota; kingdom Viridiplantae; phylum Streptophyta; class Magnoliopsida; order Cucurbitales; family Cucurbitaceae; genus Benincasa; species Benincasa hispida. The sequence goes on from NC_143488.1 coordinate 47,651,413, forward strand.
TTCCGTCTCTCTGCTATTCTGTCTATTGGCTTTGTGAATGGTGCTTGATTCTGTCTATGCTTGTAGTATTTCTCTGTTTAAATGGTTGTCTCTGTTAAGGGTGCTTGTTAAAACTTAAAAGTAACTATTTTTCCCCTTTTGTGGGGAGCCGAAGTTTTCTTTTCTGTTTGTGCTTGTTTGCCAATTTGTTATTCCTGATTCTCATTCAGACTGTTAGCTAGTTTTTGCATTGTTGAGTAATTGAACATGTAGGGTTGTTTGATTCGTTTTTTCGAGTATTCCACCTCTCTTAAAGCATTCAAGTTGCTCATGATCAGAATTTTCTGAGGAGCGGACTGTGATATGAATTGAGGGATGATGAAGTTTGCTGGATGTTCTGTTACAGCTTCTTTGACTCCTGTCCAGTCTGTCATTCAGAAGACTCATCCCAGGCTTTCATCCAGTATATTGCAAAAGAATTTGTCTAAACCAATTAGTTGGTCTTGTAGTCGGATACTTCGTCAAGGTCCAGAAGCAGAAATGGTTGCTGGACGTTATTCCCCTCCATGGTTTAGGCGAGTTTTCCGCATCATATATTGTTGTTATCATTATTATATGTGTTCCTTGAGTGTTATATCTATTGACCGAGATTGACTTTAATTTACTTTCTCAGTATTGCTCCTATGATGGAATGCACTGATAATCACTACAGAACTCTTGCTCGTTTAATATCAAAGCATGCATGGCTGTACACCGAGATGCTTGCTGCTGAAACAATTGTTTATCAAAAAGATAATCTTGTAAGTTTGCGGCAGAATCCTTTGGACAATAATTTATCTATCAATGTTGCCTTCAAATTTACTCAGTAGTGTTGCTTTTATTTATTAAGAATGGTTGTAAGAGGCATATTTGCAATTTCCTTGATTTTCCATTTATTACTCGAGGCTTTTGAAATTGTGTGCAATTTTTTCACCCTCACAAGACACATTGCTTCCGTGTTAATGGGTTGGGTTAGTGAATAATTATTTTTGTACCCTTTCCCCACCCTTATGAAAACTTGAGAAGTTTTGCCTCCAGTTACCTCAACAAAAGATCCTGGCCATGAATCCTACAATATATCACAACTTTCATGAGCGAAGTCTGAGTTGGACCAGGGTTTTCTTTCATTTTACTGACATTTGGCCAGCAAGAGTGATGGTGTGGTGGTCTTTTCAAGTTGTGGGATGCTAATTAGATTGAACCTTGTGACAGTTGATCATGTTTGACCCTTCATTGTGGGGATCTGCTTAGTTTCCAAATTGGCCTGACCTCATATCTTGTTTATTTCATTGTCACTTGTCAGCCAAGTTGGACTAGGGTTTTCTCACCTTTTTTTATTAGAGACAATAGACGTATGCGCACTGGACTAGGATTCTCTCACGTTTAACTAATATTTGGTTGGTGAGAGTGAAGAAATTTTGGGTGCTTTATTTTTCTCAAAGAAGAGTTACCAACTTACCATCTTATTGCTACCATTGTAACTTGTGTATTTGATGTGGTAGGTGTTGGAGGCATATTTCTCTCTTTCATGATCATACTTGAGTTACTTATGATATGCATAACAGTCTTATGTTTTGACCATTTTTTTCATGTAATCTTCATTTATTTTGCACAGGACAGGTTCTTAGCATTTGCTCCAGATCAACATCCCATTGTCCTGCAAATTGGAGGAAACAATTTGGATAACATTGCAAAAGCTGTTGAACTTGCCAATCCTTACGGCTACGATGAAATTAATTTGAAGTGTGTCTTTAATTATCTTCTTCATTTTCTTTCAGTCTTAGTTTCTTATAAATTCTAATCTCTATACTTTTCAAATATATTTTTTAGCTGTGGATGTCCAAGTCCAAAGGTGGCTGGACATGGGTGCTTTGGTGTTCGCCTTATGCTGGATCCTAAGGTTTCTGGCTGTGTGCTGGTTATATTTTGATTTCAGTCATCTTGCACATTTTATTTTCTTCAGCTGTCTAACCTAGGTCTGTCATGTTGGCAAGGAAAGTTTGTTGGTGAAGCCATGTCAGTAATTGCTGCTAAAACTGATGCCCCTGTAAGCGTGAAATGTCGAATTGGCGTTGATGACCATGATTCTTATAATGAACTTTGTAAGGTTCTAGTCATTTTTCTCTTGATAGAAAGCACCGAGTACTACTTCTTTGCTTATATATGACATAGTGATGTCTATTGGTATTGTCGTTTTATATTTTAGCATTTCTTTATTCATTTCCTTCTGTGGAGCACGATTATTTCTTGCTATTTGCCATCTTGTGTCCTTTCTCGTGTGAAACTTATCTTTCTTGTGCTTAAAAGTGGCTTTGAGTACTCTTTGAAGTGGATGAACTGGTAAAGTTACAAGTTATAGATATGATCTTGAAGGAAATGTAATCCCATTAGGAACTCTTAATATAATCTTCAAATGTGAAAGTTATCTTTCTTGAAGTAGCTTTTGTTAAGTTTCTTAGGGTGTGATTTGTTCTTCCCCTTTTCATACTTTTTCACCCTATGAATAAGAAGTTGCAATTTGTTTTTTAAAGAAAAAGAAAAGGAAGAAGACTTCGACCACCCATACCTTCATCTCTTCCCATTTCAAGAAAGACAACATTTTATAATGGGTAGAGAAAAGAAATGCCTTCATGGAAGAACTTCTTTGGAGAAACTCCTTTGGGCTACAATCATAAGCCATCTCTAGTCCCTGAGTTCTGCTATGTTAACACAAGCATAGGACATTTGAATTGATCCTTGGTGTTTGATATTTGAAATTTCGAGAGGCCTTGGAGATTTGAATATTCTTTCTGAAAAGTCATTCTCGTTTGATGTTACATTATGTGGCTTCTTAGTTGCTAATTTGTTCTCACACTTCTGGTACCTTTTGTTTCAGGTGATTTTATTTACAAAGTTTCTTCTTTGTCGCCAACTAAGCATTTCATAATCCATTCCCGCAAGGCACTGCTCAATGGTATCAGCCCAGCTGAAAATCGAACTATTCCTCCTCTGAAGTACGTTTATTAATAACTTTCTATAGGCTTAAAGAGCGCCTTTTGTTTTTTGGTTCAAGTATTTCAATATAGACCATACACTATTTTTAACCAATCTGTAAAATAATGGCTAAGAGCATACTTTTATGATTATAATACTGGCTTGATCACAGATATGAATATTTCTATGCACTGATGCGTGACTTTCCAGACTTGAGATTCACAATAAATGGGGGCATTAACACTATTGATGAGGTGGGCTTCTCTGCTCTGCTGTAAGCTGTAACTGGACTTAACATATCAGAAATTGGATCTTTCCAAACTAGAAAAGCATAAAAATAGGCATTAAAATCACTGCAGGGGTTAACCTAGTAGTTAAAGAGAAGAACTGTAAAATATGTCTTTTTACATGATATGGTCTCCACTGATACAACGAAGGTGTGGTGGATGCATTTCTATTTTTCAATATCTTGCATTGGACTATAGTTATTCAATGATTACTTTATGCGGCTTATTGACCCAAAACTTGTTTATTGGGAGATGCTTTCAATGGAATGAGAGTTCCTTGTGAAATTTGCAGCATACATTTGATAAATTTGCAAATTATAAATTAATGTTAATTTATTTTGAATGAGTTTACAGGTTAATGCTGCTCTGAGATTAGGAGCCCATGGTGTAATGATGGGCCGATCTGCTTACCAGAAGTATGTTTATGCACATTTTGGAAATTATTATATTTTCTTTCCTTTGTTTGCTTTTTGTTACCAGTAAACGTAGGCAAATTCTTGCTTCTTTTCAAGGTATGATAATAAGACAGTTCTATAATCACAGCTAGTTCCAACCTTTTCAGTATAAGAAGACCTGAAATATGACCTTTGTGTTCCATGCTTAAAAATTAGAATTCTTCTGTAATATCTGATTGTATCTGCCGGTGGTGGTCGGGTTTAAGATGAAGTTATTACAATGAGAAAAAGTGTTCTTTTTCTGTTTTCACTATTTATAATTTTAATATTTTTTTAACTTGTTAAAATTCAAGTTACTACAGATGGAATAATCATCACACTAACATTATTAGTTAGGTTGAGTTTCTGTATTTTTCAACAATATCTTGGTATGTATGGATATTTTCATCAGAGTTGGTTATGCCATACCTTAATTTGACTGATTGCTGTTATTTATTCTCCATAGCCCTTGGCGTACTTTAGGACATGTAGACACTGCAATTTATGGTGCTCCCAGCAGTGGTATCACACGTCGTCAGGTACAATGATAAACTTAGCTGTGGAATGGATCCTTCTGCTTGAAAGTTGACTATTGTCTCATTTAGTTGCATACTTGTCCATCTCCTAGGTCCTTGAACAGTATCAAGTATATGGGGATTCTGTTTTGGGTAGATATGGAAATAAACCAAACATACGAGATGTTATAAAGGTAAGATCTTGTTGGTGGCTTGCAGCTTTTTGGTAAATTTTTTACTCACAATATTTGTCTCCCAAGTTTTTAGTTGGTCTTATTTCTTTTGTATGACATGTGTTAACTATTTTGTTTCAAATTGTGGGGTTGAGATCTGGACATATGTCTATAACTAAACTACTCCTATGGTCTGGGTTTTATTTAACTTTACTCATTTTCAGTAATTTTAAGTATGCGACATGAACTCTGTAATCTTCTCCCACCACTAATGTGGCATTACGGAGGAGTGCTGGGAGTAGGACTTATATGTTAAGGTGTTGGGTTAGCATTTGTGCACGAGATTAGACCGTGTGGATTTGATGGTTGAAGATTTGCAATTTATAATGTTAATTATTGCACTTTGGATCTCTAGGGTGGCCATAAGATGGTATGGTGATTAGTTATAGACACTTGTTGATTGATCAGACTAAGGTCCCTCTATCAACTACCTAGGATGTTGATAGGTTGCTTCCTATTATTGCATTTTTGTAACTTTGAGCTCTCTTTGATTCTGCTGCAGCCGTTGCTTCACCTATTTTATACGGATCCTGGGAATGGTCCGTGGAAGCGTAAAGCTGATGCCGCCTTTCAGCACTGCAAGGTATTAAAATATGCTGGAAGAGAGTAGGTTCATCCTAGTGGATTTTGATCTGAATGCATGACATTTTTGCTCTGCTTCCTTTCAACAGTTGTGAACTTTTCATTTTGATTTTAGTTTTACTAAAATTTGGATAATTCAAATCAGTATTAAAACTTCACGTTTCTATTAACAACTGAGATTTTTTGCTTGCATTGTTACGGAGGTTTTCTGTCCTTTAAATATCCCCACCTTTAAATGCTTGGCTGCATGGCTTTTAAGTGAACTGCTATTGGGCCTTGCAGACTATCAAGTCATTTTTCGAGGAAACACTTGGGGCCATTCCAGATTATGTATTGGATGCTCCTGTAGCAGAACCTCCATCTGGACGTGAAGATCTTTTTGCCAATACGCTTAGTTTGATGCCTCCTCCATATGAATATAGAGAGCAAAACGTCGTATTAGAGGCTTAATTTTGTATCATTGTTTAAACCTTGTATAACAGAACAATCTTTATATATTTTTCACTTATTCTTTGCATATTCGTTGATGGGTAATCAAAGATATTGCCCTTGTAAACTGGCCATTCATCTTATTTATCAGTAGAAAGGGTTATTAGAGGCTTTTGCTCTTTTCTTGAGACTACTAGTTGCCTTTTCTTTTAAGGTCATTGATTCCTCTTCAGAGATATCTTATGCAACATGACAATATTTCGTTGGGCTGGGATAAGATAATGGACAAAGCCTTTTAGGAGCATTTTGGGCTTGTTGAAATACGTTAAATTAGCCCTAAGGGCATTTTTGTATTTTTACTATATTTGCTAAATTAGGGTTTCACATTATTCTATTTATATCTAAGGTTGGGTCTATTGTAAACAAGACATAAAAATAATAAGTTCTTTTCTACCGTGGTTTTTCTTCCCCGAATTAGGGTTTTTCACGTAAACTCCTTGTGTTGTCTTCTTTCCCTATTTCAATATGGTATCAGAGCAAGGTGATGAAACCCTAATTCCGGTGGAAGAAACTCAGTCATCAAACTTGATAGGTGAAGGTACGCTGAATAATGAGGTTGTGATTCAAGCAGCGGTTGACCGCTATCTCCGAACTATCATCCCAGGTGGCTCAGCCGAACAGATCCAGCTGGCGAGCCGAACAGCAGGTGGTGGGATTGCTCCAGCTGGTGCGCCGATTAGCTTCCAGTCTCAGCCGTTCCAACTGAACACCATCGATCGGATCCTTCCAGCCGAACAGCAGGTGGTGGTGGACGGTCACGCCTTCCAGCCGGCGCACGCGATCGGGTCACAACCAATTGGACCCTCAGCTTCGCACACAACCGTCTCAGCCTCGCACGTTCTCCAGCCGGCGCACGTGATCGATCTACAGCCGATAGGTATCTCGGCGTCGCACAGAATCGCATCTACACCAGACGGTCATGGGCTTGTTCCAGCTGTCGGGTCGAGTCAGATCGGCGCGATTTCTTCCGCGTCGCAGCAGATCGCCGAGCCGTTCGTTCGTTACCCATCATCACAGCCGTCTGGGAGCGGCGCCGGTCACGGGTTGCCGAACTTTGCCGCTGGTGGATTTCCGGCAGTAGCTTCATCACAGTATCATGGTGGACAGTCTCTTCCTCATGTATATCCAGTTCAGCCCTAGTTTCGAATGGGTGAGTCCATTGAAGAAAATCCCATGGTATTTAGACAGAAAAATTCTAGATCTGAATCTCATGGGGAACTCCAACAACAATTAGCTAGACTTCAGCAACAGATGGTCGCCCTGGGAGCCCAATTGAATGGCCATGATTCTTCCCCGATGTATTCAGAAAATCCGGTATCAATGTTTCCTACTCCAACTTCTAATCTTTTATCTGGAACAATTGGAAATTCTGCAAGAATGATCACAGGAGAGAAGTTGAATGGGCAAAATTACTTCTCTTGGTCCCAAACCATTAAAATGGTTCTTGAGGGACGCCATAAGTTTGGATATTTAACTGGAGAGATACCACGACCGAATCTTGGGGATCCTCAAGAACGTGTCTGGAAGGCAGAGGATTCTTTGCTCCGCTCAATGTTAATTAGTAGTATGGAACCACAAATCGGGAAACCCTTACTCTATTCAGCCACTGCCCGAGATATTTGGGATGCAGTCCGAAGGTTATATTCGAGGCGTCAGAATGCATCCCGCCTGTATACTCTACGTAAACAGGTTCACGAATGCAAACAAGAGAGCATGGATGTAACGTCATACTTCAGCAAGATGTCATTGTTATGGTAAGAAATGGATCTATGTCGGGAGATCATCTGGACCTGCCCACAAGATGGAATTCAATACTCCAAGATAGAAGAGGTTGAGCGTGTGTATGATTTTCTTGCCGGGCTACACCCCAAATTTGATACAGTTCGCAGTAGAATACTAGGGCAGAAACCAATTCCATCTCTCATGGAGGTATGTTCAGAAGTTAGATTGGAAGAAGATAGATCGAGTGCAATGAATGGGCCAAGTGTTACCACTATAGAGTCAGCTGCCTTCGGGGTGAAGTCCGCTGGAGCTGATGGTGACAAGCAGAATAGTAAAACACCCCCAGTTTGTGAGCATTGTAAAAAACAGTGGCATACGAAGGATCAGTGCTGGAAATTGCATGGTCGCCCTCCAAATGGTAAACGTCGCCCTCCGAATGACAAGTCGAAATCTGGGCGTGCTCTAGTGGGTGAATCAGTTGAGGGGGCTGCACAACCCCAGACACAGCTTCTAGTGACTAATCTTGGTGATTCAGGTACCATAGGAATCAGAACAGTTGCTCAATCAGGTAACCCTCAATCCTTTAGTTTCCTTGCTGAGGGGAATGAGTTATGGATTCTAGATTCAGGAGCAACCGATCACTTGACTGGCTCATCCGACCGGTTTCTCTCATACTATCCAAGTGCTGGAAATGAGAGGATTCGAATTGCGGATGGGTCCTTCGCTCCTGTTGCTGGAAAAGGCAGACTGTCACCGCTTCAGGGATTAACTCTGCAAAATGTCTTACATGTGCCCAAAATTTCTTACAATTTATTATCAATAAGCAAAATAACAAAAGATTTGAACTGTAGAGTTGCCTTCTCACCAGATACTGCTTTGTTTCAGGACTTGAGCTCGGGGAGGACGATTGGCACTGCCCGATATGACAGAGGCCTATATTTCCTTTCTACAGATGCTTCCTCCAGAAGCTTGTTTAGGACTAGTCTTTTATCTTCGTTTGCTATATCTGAAACAGATTATTTATTGTGGCATTTTCGTCTTGGACATCCTAGTTTTCAATATATGCGGTATTTGTTTCCTCATTTATTCCATAATGTGAATGTTTCTTCATTATCTTGTGATGTCTGTATACGTGCTAAACAACCTCGCGTGTCATTTGTTTCTCAGCCCTATAAGCCTACCCAGCCTTTCCACCTGGTTCACAGTGATGTTTGGGGTCCCTCGAGCATCACTACCCTGTCTGGTAAACGGTGGTTTGTAACTTTCATTGATGACCATACCCGACTTACATGGGTATATCTTCTTGCTGATAAGTCCGAGGTTTTATCTACCTTCAAACAGTTCTATACCACTGTATTAACACAGTTTAACACAAAGATTGCCATTCTCCGAAGTGACAATGGTCGTGAGTTTGTCAACCACACCTTCCAGGAATTCCTAGTGTCAAAAGGGATCATCCATCAAAACTCGTGTGCATATACTCCACAACAAAATGGGGTAGCTGAACGAAAAAATCGCCATCTTATTGAAGTTGCTCGTTCCTTGATAATTCCAGCGTCTCTTCCTTCGTACCTGTGGGGAGATGCAATTCTTACCGCAGCTCATCTAATTAATAGAATGCCTTCCCGAGTTCTAAAGTTTCAAACCCCTCTTGAGTGCTTCAAAGAGTCCTATCAGTCTACCCGTCTTATTCCTGAGGTTCCTCTTCGTGTGTTTGGGTGTACAGCCTTTGTTCATACTCATGGTCCACACCGGACTAAGTTTGCTCCACGAGCTAAAACATGTGTGTTTGTCGGGTATCCCCTTCATCAGCGAGGCTATAAATGCTTTCATCCATCTTCCAGAAAATATTTTGTCACTATGGATGTCACGTTCCTTGAAGACAAACCGTTCTTTCCCGTTAGTCATCTTCAGGGGGAGACCATGAATGAAGAGACTAACAATTCCACGTACTCCATACCCATTAGTCTCAACCTTGAGCCTAGTCCGAATATTCCTGAACCTGAGCTTAGTCCCAATATTCCTAGACCCAGTCTACCTAGTCTTGAACCTAATTCTGCTCCTGTTATTCCCGTGTCGGTTCTTCCTACTAAACAAGTGCCCTGGATAACATATTATAGGAGGAATCTCAAAAAGGAAATTCAGGAAACCTCTGGTGTTCCATCGGAAAGTGTCCAAGCGTCAGAACCAGCACAAGTTCAAGATCCTGTTGTTTCGAAGGAGAATCTTGAAGAAAAGTCTGGGAACATAGAAAATGACGAAATGAGCTCAGAGAAGGTTGAAATGTCAGGAAGGGATGGGATGCTGAAAGATCCTCAAGAGGATGCAGAATTGTCTCAAAAGTCCGATACTGAAGAGAGACAGACGAAAACTGACAACTACGATACCACTCTGGATATGCCAATTGCTCTGAGAAAGGGAACCAGGTCATGTACAAAATATCCTTTGCATAGCTTTCTGACCTATAGTAACTTATCTCCTGTTTTTAAGGCTTTTACTACTCAGCTAGATGCTCTAACAATACCTACCAGTGTACATGCGGCCATGGAAGTTCCCGAATGGAAAGCAGCAGTAATGGAGGAAATGAGAGCTCTTGAGGCAAATAAGACTTGGGAGTTAGTAGCTCTCCCTAGAGGTCACAAAACAGTTGGTTGCAAATGGGTGTTCACAGTGAAGTATAAGTCTGACGGAACACTTGAGAGGTATAAAGCCAGGTTAGTTGCTAAAGGATTCACTCAGACGTATGGGATTGATTATTCAGAAACTTTTTCCCCAGTGGCTAAGTTAAACACGATTCGTGTTCTTCTGTCTGTCGCCGTGAATAAAGATTGGCCCCTACATCAACTAGATGTAAAGAACGCATTCCTAAATGGTGAATTGGAAGAGGAAGTTTATATGAGTCCACCTCCAGGTTTTGAAGCTAAGTTTGGGAATCATGTTTGCAAACTCAGGAAGTCTTTATATGGGTTGAAGCAGTCTCCTAGAGCATGGTTTGACAGGTTCACCGTGTTTGTTAAGTCCCAAGGGTTTGTTCAGGGGCATTCTAATCATACCTTGTTTACCAAAAAATCACCCTTAGGAAAGATTGCTGTATTGGTAGTGTATGTTGATGACATCATCCTATCAGGGGATGATACGGCAGAAATTGCTAAGCTAAAACAAAGGATGGCAAGTGAATTTGAAATTAAGGATCTTGGTAGTTTAAGGTATTTTCTAGGGATGGAAGTGGCAAGATCAAAAGCAGGAATATCTGTTTCTCAGCGGAAGTACACTATGGACTTGTTAAAAGAAACAGGAATGACCGGATGCAAATCTATTGACACTCCTATTGAGGTCAATAGCAAACTGAAAAATGTTTCGGAAGGAGTTCCTGTGAATAAGGAGAGGTATCAACACCTAGTAGGAAAACTGATTTACTTGTCTCATACTAGACCTGACATCTCCTATGTTGTGAGTGTAGTAAGTCAGTTCATGCAGAGTCCATATGAGGAGCACATGGAAGCCGTGACTCGAATTTTGAGATATTTAAAGTCCACCCCTAGGAAGGGCTTGGTATTCAGGAAACATGACACACGAAGCATCGAGGCATATACTGACTCAGATTGGGCCGGATCTGTGACTGATAGAAGGTCAACCTCAGGGTACTGTACCTTTGTATGGGGAAATTTGGTAACTTGGCGGAGTAAAAAACAGGGTGTAGTGGCCAGAAGTAGTGCTGAGGCAGAGTATAGAGCTATGAATCTGGGAGTGTGTGAAGAAATCTGGTTGCAGAAGGTTTTATCTGATCTTCACGAGAGTAGTCCTGGGCCTATGAAGCTGTATTGTGATAATAAGGCTGCCATCAGTATTGCAAATAATCCCGTACAACATGATAGAACCAAACATGTTGAAATTGATAGGCACTTTATTAAAGAAAAGTTAGACCGCGGAGCTATTTGTATTCCCTATGTACCTTCAGTCCAACAGATTGCCGATGTTTTTACGAAAGGGTTATCGAGACAGACGTTTGAAGCTTGTATTAGCAAGTTAGGTCTTGCCGATATCTATGCCCCAACTTGAGGGGGAGTGTTGAAATACGTTAAATTAGCCCTAAGGGCATTTTTGTCTTTTTACTATATTTGCTAAATTAGGGTTTCACATTATTCTATTTATATCTAAGGTTGGGTCTATTGTAAACAAGACATAAAAATAATAAGTTCTTTTCTACCGTGGTTTTTCTTCCCCGAATTAGGGTTTTCCACGTAAACTCCTTGTGTTGTCTTCTTTCCCTATTTCAATAGGGCTTCCAACTTCAATTGGTGATATGGGCTATTATAGCCCATTCACCGTCCAATTATAATAGTTGGTGCTTCGAACTATTATAACCCACAATTAACTATAGTATTATTAATTTAATTCTTATTTATTATCATGTTTACTATTTCTTACGCATCCTCTTTCATTCTCATTAATGCATATTAAAATAGTTTGTATTCAAACACAAACTATTATAATACATATCAAAATAGTCTGCATCCTAAATGCATGAGAACTATGAAAATGGCCAACTATAATGATTAATTCAGCATTTCAATTCAGCAGTTCAAAGCTTCCTTAGATACTATGCACAGTTCATACATCTTCATAAACTGAGGAGCTTTGTTACCACGGCACAAAACTACCATCAGCATGACTACTGCAATGCTTGATATTTTGGCTGGTGGCAACAGGCACCCCTTGAATACCTTCTAGAAACTAGTTGTAAATGCTACCAGAGCTTCTCTAGGGGAAATTGCAAAGGTCAATGGCATATAATTGAGAAAGAGAGCAGCCATGGAAGGAGGGTTTTGATGTTTGCTGCCGTTGCTTGCTCCATTGCTGGAGTTGCAGTGGCGAAGCCAAAACTGAGATCTCCAGAGGCCTAAGAAGATGAATGCCCCTGGTTTGTGATCATGCCAACTGCCAAGATCAGTCTCAACCAGAGTTGATATGGGGGCTTGTGATTTCTACCTACTGGATTCTAGTTCATGGATAATGCTGTCATCTAGTTTCTGATCCAATCTTCTTTTGGGTAGAAAGTAAATTTCTTTTCTCCTTTTAGTTAAAATATCAAGTTTAGTAAGGGTTATAATGGTTCGAGGAAGGTGGTGAGCAATCAAAGTTAATTGTTCTAACAACCATAATTGCTTGATCACACAATGAAATTGCTTGGAGGAAGAAACAGAACAGATTGAAAAGGAAAAAGAAACTTTTTATATGTGTAAACTGGGATCCATATGAACATAGTTGAACGGTTAAGACAACCTTTACATTTTCAAGATCGAAGGGTTGCATATTATCCTACCATAAAGTGAAAATTTGGTATGACATCCATTTACATAGTTCAACAACTATATTTGAGTGACAAAAAATTTCTAACACTGTGGATAAACTTTCCACCTATTTTTCAACCTAACATTCTCACAGGAAGCTGTAGCAACTTCATCTCCTTGACCAACTATATGAACTCCAAGCAAAGAAATCTCTTGACAAGGGAAGCTTTTGCTGCAATCAAATTTGATGGCATCATCAGAAGCACTTGTTCCTCTAATGTTTTTGTACACCACATTGCTTACTTTCACTGCTGAATTCTGTGCATCCATAAGAGCAAGAAAAAAAACTTTTTACTTTGAATTTTATTTAGTTCATTGTTTTATCAGGATTATGCCTAAATTTCTTTACCTGTTCTGGACATGATTCCTTTTTATCACAGTAATTCTGGTCTATAATTATTGGGTTGCTCACATTCTTCATGACAACATTTTGAAACATTATGTTTTTAGCATATCCAGAGCCTCCCTGTATATATACCATTCATTATCAAAATTTGAAAGGCAAACAAAATCAACTTTCCAGAAAAACCAAATGGGAACGGTCGACAGAGTTTAGGGTTTACGGTTTAAGTTATACTCATAATATTTGGAAACAAAATTTACATTACAAGTTTAGTCCCTAACTTTAAGTTTGTTTATTTGGTCCATAAATTTTCAAAATTATAAATTTAATTCAACTTTATTTTTTTAAGAATTGGTAGATCTATCAGAGACAAAATAAAAGGATTCTATTGTATGACAGATAAATTTCGAATGGTCAATTAGTTTTTACAAGCTTCAAAGGGAACTATTAAACAAAATTGAAAGTTTAGAGAATTATTCAACATTTTTTTAAAATTGAGGGATTAAACTTGTAGTTTAACCTTAAAAAAAAAGAGTAAAAGTTGCTGCATTTAATATTTTTTTTCTGATTAAACAAATTAATTAAAACAAATTTGTGATCCTTGCACCAACTGAATTGACTTAGTTTTGTCGTTCTTTCATTTGTCCATTTTGTTGGTTTGAAGTATGAACTCATACCCTTATTGTCAAGTACCATTCAACTACACCCACTAAACACTTGTGAACTCATGGACCCATTAGTGACACCTCATAAACACTCATTGGTGTGCAAATCACCATCAATATTCAAAATGGAAGCAAGGAGGCTAGAATTACTCTGGTTTTAATGACACATGAGGTATCATTTTTTCATATTCATCCATAATAATTCACATAGGAAAGTCTAGCTAATTTACTATTTAACTTAGTTTATTGATTTGAGATGAAGAAGAAAAGAGGTCAAAATGAGTCAAACTGCCATAAAATTTGTACTAAGAAGTTTGATTTTTCCCCTTTTAAGAAAAAGAAATGGAGAAGAAAAGGGGAGCTAAGTATTGTAGCATTTAGAAACTGAAGTTTAAAGGGTCCATGGTAGTTTGGTAGTTTGGAAATTTGGCCAAAGGGTCAATGGTAGTTTGAAAGCATGACCAATTTTTCTCTGTCAAATACAGAGAAGTCAAAGAAATGAGGAATAAATTTCATTACTTTCTGCCTTAAGTGGAGTTAATTGCAGCATAAAGTTTGTTGCTTTACATTGAAAATCATATCATTTTTTTCAAATTCCAAATCTTTACAAAAATATTCAAAATTCAAAGTAATTTTACCCTTCATATACCTGCCAAGTCTTTATTCTCACTCCATTGCTGGTTCCTGAAATCAATGCTCTATTTACTCTTATGTTTGAAACTTCAGCTTCTGAGTTTCCAGCTCCCAAGCTCCCAATGCTGCAATGGAATTAAGAAATCAGATCACAACATTGTAAATATGAAACAAAATCAGACCAAAATAGCAGTAACAGTTTGAAAAAATGCTTCAAATTCAGTTGAAGAATACCTTATTCCATGACCTGGCCCACAAGTGATATCCATAGCTTGAACATTTCTTGACCCACTTACTATTGAAATACAATCATCCCCTTTGAACACAAAGAAAAAAAAATACAGATTTCAGATCAACCCTTTAGTAAAGAAAGTATAGAAGTTGTTTCATTTTCTGTGAGTGTACCTGTTCCAATGACACAGTTTCTTATTATAGCATTTTGAGTTTCTGTGATGTGAATTCCATCCGTGTTGGGACTATTTCCTGGGGCGACGACCCGAAGATTCAAAGCTTTGACATTGGTGCATTTCTGAAATGTCAAATGCATTTGTTGTGCATTTTTGAACATCAGGTTAGTCACAACCAAGTTGATGCATTGGTAGAAAGTTACAGCCTGCACATAAGGAAAACAAGTGAATAATTTCGATTAGACGATGTCAAAAACGTTTCTGAAGATCAAAAGAATAGTGACGAACCGTTGGTGCTCTCCTGCAAGGCTGCAGATGAATCCAAGAGAAAAACAATCATCAGCCAATGGTTCAACTAAGAAATGAGATTTTATAATATGAGATATAGTTGATCAAAGTATTTACAAGTTCTTTGTTCACTTTGCAAGAGTTTTGCCACCATTTTCTGCCATTCCCATCGATGATACCATTGCCTTCTACAACAAAGTTGTCAACTCCTTCGAATTTAAGCCAATGCCGACGATCGTTGTCGTAATCCGACATTCTTGGAGAAGCTTTGATCATTCCATTGATCTAAAAATGAAAATAACAAAAAAATGAGCACAAAGTTTCCCTAAAATATGATATTGAAAATCAGCATTAACTTTTAGTATGTGATATATGCTTATACTCTTACCTTTAGTGTTAAAGGAGATCTACAAGGACCTGAAAAAGTGATTGGCTTAAGATAATATGTCCTTCCTTTAGGAACCAAAAGAGTTGCCTTCCTAGAAGAACAAGCCTCCCTCCAAGCAAGCTCAAATGCCTAAAACATACATTCATGAAAAACAAAACTAATAAGTTCATATCCGGTAGATTGTTTCGGGGAGGACAGCTCCCTGGAGAATAGCGGGTTACTCGGTATCGAAAATGTAAATATAGAGTTTGAATATGTTCAATGAGGTTTCTACCTTACTATCATCTCCTCCATTTCCCTTAGCTCCAAAATCATCCACATTCACCACCTTTGTTGAACCCGAAAGCGAGCTTCCTCTATATCGCGTCTTTGTCGTCATCAAGCTGTGAAAATCCGTGTTCCATCTGGGATAATGACTAAAAATTTGATCATGATATTGAGAAACAGGAAGTGGGTCCTCAAGGTAATTGCCAAAACAGAGAGAAAACAGAGAAAATGCTATGAAAAAGATGAACAAATGGTTTTGTTGATGCATTTTCTTTATGTTTCTTCTTCACTTTCTAAACACAAAGTTTCGAATGAAGAGAAAAATGCTGAAGATAAGACTCCAATTTGCTGTGTTTTGGCAGAGAGTATATATAGAGAAGAGCTGAAACCAAATATTTTTTACTCTCTATGTCTATAGAGAGATAATTTTGACTTGGAAAAAGCAGTTTTATTAGAAAATAGTTCTTATGGGTGGATTCAAAAGCACTTTAAAGTGATCAATGGAAGGCAGAATAGGAAATTGAGCAGTCAAAAACTCTTGATTTTCATACTGAGACATTGAAGAAAATCAGTTGGATTTTGTTTAACTGAAGCATTTTTATTGCTGGTTTGCCAAACTCTTATTTCTTTCCACTATTTCCGGTCCACGATGGCTTTAATTTTTGTATACAAATCGCCATTTCAAGACGTGTTTCATCCTCTAAACTCGTTTGGTGCGGTTTCAGATTCAATCAGAGCCATTGATTTCCAAATCAAAGGCTGTGATTAAAAAACTGTGTTATGAGTTCTTGTAACTGAACATGTTTTTCTTTTCAGCTGTTTGTGAGTTAGTTTGTTTTTACTTGCGAAATTCAGATCGTTTTATCATTTGTTCATCTGGGTTTTTAGAAACAACTGAGAATATTTTGAGATAATTGCACAGACCTAAAATTGGAGCCCAAAATGGAATTTGCCTTACTTTTTAAAACATAAGGGTCTTTTTATTAATTGTTTTTTTTTTTACCTTTTGCTTACGTTATCATTGACAAAAATTATCTAAATAATCTTATTGTACGCACGTATTGGGCTTTCAACTCTTGACTTTCCCTTTTTCCGCTCTCAATCTCCCCACTTTTTTTATTCACTTACTTTTAATATAAAAAAATGAGACCAAAGTGCGAGAGTTAAGAACAAAAAATGAGAGTAAGATATAAGAGAAAATAGAGAGCTAGTAGTGGAGAATCTAAACTCCAAGGAGCGGGGTAGCGAGAGCGAGATCCCAGTCTACATGTACAATTTTTTCATTTTGGTAATTTCACACCGATATTACGTAAGAAAAATGCGAAAAATGTACATTTAAAAATTGGGTAAGATTTCATCTACTCTTTTTTGAAAAAAAAAAAAAAAAGAAAAAAAAGTGTCATTTGATTTGTATGTTTATAGGATTTGGATGTTGTTTCTTTTAGTGTATTGTTTAAAAATTGTTTTGTGGGCTGTTTTTTGGAACCCTTTTTTATTCTTTTGTGATTTTTAAAATGAAAAGGGTTTGAAAAAGATGAATTTTGTATTCTATATGAAAAGATTTGTGCTGGAATGATGGGAATGAAAATATTATTTTCAGTGAATCAACTACCTCATGCCCATTTATTTTCTACATAATCATCATTGTCTTAAAATGTATTTATTGATAATAAAAAAAGGAAAAAAAAGATTTTCAACCTATAGTTGTTCCAAATTATAAGAACATACTAGTTCTTTATTTTGGGTGCATTTAAAAGATATTCGTGACATTCATTTTTTTTTATTAAATATAATAAAATAACACAAATACAGTATATCATAAAGTAGTCCATTCAATTTTGAACATAGTACGATAAAATAAGATAACAATATAATTACCGTTTCAAATGTTCATGATTGGATCCCTCATCTTACAACTGCATTGAATTTAAAGAAGGAAAAAAAAACCTTTATCGAAAAATTTCGGAAAGTAAGCTAAAGCTCCTATTAGTAAGTGCATTTCAACCTAGGTGATTATATATATTTTGCGTGAAAAACAAAAATGTTTACGTTTTAATTATAAATTGAAAAAAAATTCAAATATGTGAAGATAAACTTAAAATATGTTTCTAAGTGATTTTAGTGAAAATGACTTGATTATAAGTTATTTATCTCCTATGTTATTCTAAGGATAAACTTTGTCATTAAGTTTGAAGACCAAATTTTTATGTGATCTCTAATATTTAAAAAAAAAAAAAGGAAATTTTCACAGATAAAAAAATGTTAAACTATTTACATAAAATAGCAAAAAAAAAAAAAAAAAAACACTAATAAACTTCTATCAGCGTCTATCGTGATAGATTTCTATCAATTTCTATCATTGATATACACTAATAGACTTCTACAGCCTCTATTGGTCTCTCTATATCAAAAAAGATTAAAATTTTGCTATTTTATGTAAATAGTTTCCATTATTTTTCTATTTTTGAAAATCCTCCTAAAAAAAACTTACCGTTGGTCCCTAATTTTTTTTTTTTAAAAAAAAAATGATCTTAAAAGGTTCCTGGATCATCTGTTGACTAATGAAAAATATGATTTTGCTAGTCAATTTGTCGACTATGTTTATTCATGTGTGTGTGTATATATATATTGCAAAGATATTGAATTGCTAAAAGAAGAGGGGGACCTCAGCTCGAGGTCAAGGCCCACACAAACACCACAAAAAAAAAATAATAAATAAAGGCAAAATTACACTACAAAAAAAAAAAAAAAAGAAGACTCTCCGACACTATAACCACCCGTCAAGAGCTGGATAGTCTAGAGAAAGCCTATCACTGATGCTGTATTGTAGGCGTCATGAGTAAGTTCTAACTCTCGTCGTTGTATAGGGCTCGTCTCCCGACATGTCTTTCCTACACGTCAGGATATGGGTTTGAAATCTTGACGCGTTCATTAAGTCGTTAGAAGATGAGTTTAAAAACCTCGAATCGAAGATCTGCTCCTCTACCCTTCCAGATTTGCAATCCAATCGATTAGGGGTTACACACCATGCAAGTTTCATCTCCATCCAACTGCGCCTCTCCATTGATCTCTGACCGTTTCCTTCCATCCAGTTGGGCCTCTCCATTGATCTCCTGGCTTTTCACTCCGTTTCCGGCTGATATTGTCTCTCTGTCATCTTTGTCTCTCTGTTTCAGCCAAATCTGGCCGTCTAGAGGTAAGTTTCTCCTCATTTTAATTTTTCATATGCTTTAGATTAGAAGTTTTCTTATTTTTGGTTCTTTGTATCTTTTTCCTCTATTTGTTCTACTCTGATTCTTGGATTTAGAAAGTGATAGGTTTACTTTGATTTAGAAAGTGAAAATCTATGAGTGTGGTGCATGGAAACTTTCAAAAAGTTGATGCAAATGAATCTTAGGTCACTATAAAATAGAAATACTTTGAAGAGTTTAAGCTTGAATCAATCTTCTAAGTTTGAGGCGCAATGTGATTAAATTTAATTATAATTTTGCATTAAAATTGATTAAATTTGACAAATTTATTGTAAAAAAATGAACTTTTTCCTGAAAAATATCATTAACATTTAATGAAATTTCTTACATCAACATAATAAGAAAATTAGGGGTCCAAATATTTGGCTTGGATTTTGAATTATTATGTTGGGTTGGTTTTTTTGTTTAGAGAGAAATGGAGGGATGAATTTGTGGTATATTTTTATAAGTGCTTTTCTTATAAGCATCCATAAGCATCCATAAGCCTCTAATAAATTCATGGTATATTTGAGTATATTTTTATACTCAAATCAATATAATTTCTCTTACTTCTATAAGCATCTATAAACCTCTAAGAAATTTTAACAACTTAACTTGAACCTATTTGATTAATTAAATTTATACTTTTAAACCAAGTGTCAACGATTTATAAAAAATTCAAACAAATTATTAAAAAAAATTGGTTCATTATTCAAGTGCCAAAGACTTTTTTAACAATTAGCCACAACTCATTGTCTAAATAATATAGGTTATAACTTTTTTGGATTACAAATTGGTCAAAAAAGGTTGATTTTTAAGGATGAACAAAGAATGGATCAGACTTAGAAATAAATTATCGGTCGAGTATAGAGGAGTATCCTAGTTTTTAGATGTGGAAAAGTTTCATGTTAATGGCTCTAGAAGAAACAAGATGAGAATTATATGATTCAATATGGAAAATAGTAGATGGTGTGGAGTGACATCTATTAACATATGAGATATTTTTCTCATACTGTGAATGAATATATCATGAACAACCAATAAACTTATCTACAAGTTTTGAAAGTTATATAACTCATTCAATATAGCAAATAGTATAAAGTGCAATGTTGTTGAAGAAAATGAAATGCTAAATCTTATAAACAATCTACAAGTTCCAATTGGAAACGAAGATGCAGAAGAAGAAGAGATCAAGAATGAAATGCCCTCTAATGGTCAAGAAAAAGATAGCACAAACTTATTCGAGGATTTAATGACTGAAGCACGTAATGAACTTTACCTTGGTTGTTCACAATTTTCTTCTTTAAACTTTTTGGTGAAGTTGATACATATCAAAGTTCTTAACGGTTTGAGTAACAAATCTTTTATATTCCCTCGTTTCAGTAGTTCGTAACACAAACAAAAGTTCAACTAATTAAACTATATGCCATGATCAAGATGTTAAAAGATTTGAATCTTCCACTAAAATGTTGTATTGAACTAAAATAAAGAAAGAAAGAAAAGCATCCCTTGTAGGTCAACCAAAGTAGGCAAGAATTTTGATGGTGTCAAAGAAAGAAAAATTGGGCTGTGTTTGGCAATAGTCAGGTAGGGAAGATTATATTGCACTCAGAACCCATCTAGATTTGAATTTGTTAAGAATTAAAGAGGGGAAAAAAACTGCAAGAGAATTTAGTTTTTTTTTTCTTTTTTTCTTTTTTTGGGGGTTTGTAAAGTTTTAAAGTGGAAATGAAAGTGGATGTTGCTTTTTTTTCCCATGTGGCATATTGCCATTTTGCCCAATTGGATTGTGTGTTTGTCAAAGTTGAGGCCTTTTCCATTAACCAACAAAATCTAAGTCATCATCATTTTATATGATGACCCAAGCCTTTGTTCATATTTGAGAGAAATTATATCATCAAATTTTATTTGGTCAATAGTAATTGTTTGAATATCAAAATATTACTTTTAACTATCAATTATCAACCTTTACACATTTTGGATGAAAGAGGTAGATATTTTTTTTTAGTATTTGAATATTAGCAATTGAATTTGAATACTTTTTAATATTTATATACTAACTTATCAATCCCATAATAGATTGAAAACACTCACACATATACATATATATGATATAAAAATAATAATAAATAAAAGTCTCTTAGTACATATGGTGATATCTTCCTAAACAAGAGGTTTTTTTTATTATTATAATAATAATAAGGTAGGAGAGATGTGAAATGTTGTACTTAAAATTTTAGTAACAAAATCTACTATAAATCATGTTTCAAGTCATTACAACATTTGGTGCCACGAGATATCTCGAAGGAAAAAGAGAGGCTAAATGGACCCCTAATATCCATAATGGTCATGTTCAAATTCAATTCGTTAATAAAATAAAATATAGATTATAATAAGCATAGCTGAATTGGTATATGAATATGTTTACGATAAAAAAGTTTGTAATTCGAATCCTCCTATCTATATACTCAAAAATAGCATATGGAGTATTTGGTTAAGCATATATACATAATTAAGCAAAACGATGGTTTGTTAAATACATTAAAAGATTTGTTTTTTAAATCCTTACATCTATTTTCTCATAAACCAAATGGGATAAAAGACATCAAGTTAAAATCTTACAAAATATCAAAATCTTACCTCAAAACTCAGCAAAATGATGAATTGTCAAATATAAGAATAATCAACAAAGGAATTTCATATTCCATCATGGGAAATCTTCTTAATTAACTAAAACAAATAGACAAATTTGTACTATAAAAAGGATCTACAAAATATTCATCATTATAAATTTAGTAATGCATATGTTTTCTTTTTCTTTTTTTTCCTTTCCAAAGTTAAGTCCTAAGATTCTTTGGTGGTTCTATTATTTTTCTTTTTTCTTTCTAATAGCCAATATATCTTGATTGGGAAATGAAAAAGAGGAACAATATAATAGGGTAGTGAAAAAGACTAAAAAAAAGAGGAAAAATAGGAAAGTGTTTGAACATAAATTTAAGTAGATGAGAAAAATGAAATTAAAGATAGACGTGATGATGTAGATAAACAGTTTTTATCTATATACTAATGGTAATGACTTTTTATTTTTAATAATTTTTTTAAGGTTACAATTTTTGAAGGTTCAATGGTATTCCTAAAACTATATTTGACTTTTTATTTTATTTTATTTTTATTTTTTTAATTTAAGAATGTAAGTAAAATATTTAAATGTTCAGGAGTATTTCTAAAACAAAATATATTTTCCACAATTTAATCTTTTTATAATATGTTCATGGACCTATAAAACACAAAATCAAAAGTTCATGACGTACTACACATTTTTAATGTTTAAAAACTTATTAAAACCCGAATTGAAAGTCCATAAACTTACAAGATACTTTTTTAAAATTTAAGGACCTTTAATTTAAATTCAAACCATAAATCTCGAAGACTAAACAACGTCACTTTCCCGTCATATAATAAAAAGTACTTTACAAATCATTCAACTTCTTGTAGAAGTAAAAAGACGAAAACTAAAGAGTCCATCACCAATCTCCAACCTAACCTTAACAATTGCATAGAAATGGCCCATTAAACGTGGAGTTGATGGAGGGCAAAGGAAAGTATCATTCATTTATAAAGTAAGCGTAAGTGTTGTGTTAAATTTAGTAAAGTCTCAAATTTTAAGGAAGGCTTTGTTCTGTTGGTTTCATGTCCATTTTATCCAAATACCTAACATTCTCATCCACCTCTTGCGGAGTAAATTTGGAGTATTTTGGAACATAAGGTTGAATTTCAATCTCAAACTTTTGACTTTATGATACTTTGTAACCAAAACATTTCAAAAACGACATTATAGTTACACTTTTGTTAGAAGTTTGTGAGTTTCGACAAAGTTATTCAATATATGGTTATTGAAAATAGTGAATTTAGGAGATTTGTTGGGAAAAAAACCTACTACTATGACTTAAATAAGTAGAAAAAATCAAATATAATAATAAAACTGAAAACACAAGAATTAACATGGAAAAATTTCAAATTGAAGAAAAAACTACGAACTAGAATAATTTTATTATGTGGAAAATTATTACAATTGCAGATAAATCTCTCCCCGACCTCAATTACAAGAGCACACTCTCAAAATATTTATATCACTCACACTCTTTTCCTCGCTCTCAAACTAGAGAGTACAAAAAAAGAATTAAAATAGAGTTAGCACATTTAAGCTAAAAGTGTTTCTAACACAATTTAAAATTAAACACATACACTCCTTTATAGTGCTTAGAGATCATCACTTTCTTGAACTTTTTCAATGTAAAACAACTTCACTTCTAATATTTTGCTAAAAACTCAACAAGATTTTCACACGACTTCGTGTTGAAATTAGCAAGTGCATTAGGTTAAAATTTTGGATAGAAATTAGAAGTGTACCATGTAACTGAGTCTAAGATCTAATTCGATAAAATTGAAAGCTTAGAATAAAAATTAAAATTCTTCTAGAATAATTTAAAGAGAAACTGAACAAATCTTAGTAGACTTAGTCATTTTACTTTACTTATATATTAACATGTGCACATACGTTTTTATGTTAATTGGGTGGGAGATCAACTTCTAACCTTGAGATCGATAATATAAATTTTATATCAGTTGAGTCATGCTTATTTTAGTGGTAAAAATATATGTTGAATATATCTATATATGCGTAAACGACGGATGTATTATAGAATTTATGTAATAAGTTTTGTTTCAGTTTATTTGGGAAAAATACCTGTTTGGTCTTGAGTTTTGAAGAATAGGTACATTTAGTCTTGGTCTTTTAAATTGATCAATTTGGCCCTTGAGTTTTCAAAAATAGGTTTAAAACGTCCATCTCTAAATAAAACCTTTAAATTTAATATTAAAAAATTTATAAATGCTTATCGGGCAAGATGACATGGAAAAAAATATATTCTTTTAATAGTTCCCTTTCTTTCTCCTCCACTTCATTAATCAGACCCCCTCCCTTTCTTTTACATCCCAATTTCTCTCTCTCTCTCACTTGTTCCCCTGCCACCATTAATGTCGACATTTGTCACCACACTACTACAAAATTGGACTTTACTGTTGGTTTTAACCTAACATTATAGGAGTGCAACGTCGGTTGAAAATCGACATTGATGATCTGTTATAAAAGATCTTTAATGTCGGTTATCTTTAATGTCAATTTTAAACCGACATTATAACTGACCAAAAATTTCAATACCAATTATCTTCAATATCGGTTGTATTGTACACCATCTTCAATTTCAGTTGAAAACCAACATTGTATACTATCTTCTATCTCGGCTTTTTACCAAATTTTTTTTTTTTAATAATTGTCCGATTTTTTTTAATGCCTCATTTTTAAAATTGTCCAATCCATTTTTGTTGTCGATCAAAGAGTTAAAAATGACATTAATGTCTCATGTTGGGTCATAAAATGTCCATCATTGTATTTTATTATATATATATATATATATATATATATATATATATATATATATATGATTATTTATTGTAATGCGTCCCTGTTGTATTATGCATGTTTATTGTTCTGAGTGGCAAGCCAACAGTATTTCTTCCACCTATAAATGCAGAGGACCCCAACCTAAAATATATAATAGACACAACAATACACTCTACCACAAAACTAAATATAAAGTTACCTAAAATACAATAACACACATCCATAGAACTACAATAAGGTACACTTTTTTAATAATTTATCTACAAACAACAATTAGTACTTCCAATCCATTCTATAAGTGCTTATCAAATATGAATAAACATACTAACCAACATTTGTATATCAATAACATACTTCCATAAAACAATAATTAAAATTATCATATCCAATACTCATATGGAATCACTCGCCTCTCTAAAACTGCAATCAGAAATACCAAACACTTTTATAATATTAATAATCATTTCTTCCTTCACAACATCAATGAGTACTTCCATGATTACTTACACCAAATATCCATAAACAAAAAATTATACAAAAATCTTCCAATAAAAGATCATGGTTAGATAATAATTCGTCTATCTACAAACAACGATCAGTACTTCAGATTCATTCTAAACTTACATATTTTACTCAAAACTCATCAAGATTTATTCTAAGATAGTATTTATATTCTATTAAGACAAAAACACAATAAGTACATCCTTACATAAATCAACCAACAAAACTTACCCATGTTGTTCGAATTACGCCAATCTCTTCTTTGGTATATGCATTTTCTATATTGAACTAAAAAAAGCGATATATATATATATATATATATATATATATATATATATATATATATATATATAAACTCAACATAAGTTTACATCATTTATTAAATTATAGCTAACATATAAAAAATAAATAATTTATGTAAGTGGCTAGTAATGGGAGTACTAGGATTATGCACTATTTCGTGTATATACTTTTGCACATAGTACCTGCACCCTATAGAATTTAATTGACGTGGAACCATTAAAAAAATAATTTATGTACGAGGCTAGTAATGGTACAAGCACTATTTCGTGAATTCTTGTGCGCCATTAAAAGCCTTCATTTGTTTCCTATATGGATGATGACGTGGTAGAAACTTACGATGCCTGAGATATGTCATCTTCTTCCCTTTTGGTAAATAAGTGGATGAAGTTTTCTCTCCACAAATTGGACATGCATGACATCCTTTAACCATACAATCATACAAGTTATTATTTGTAAGAAATGAAGGGATCGAATCCCGTAGCGGAAGTATTGTGAACGCCTTGCATTCCGCAATTCGATTTTTACATAAACAAATTTAGTATACTAAACAAAATATAAGCATGTAACATAGCATGCTTTAGGGAAAAAGATTAGAATCATTCTTAACTTTGTAGATTCACAAGCTTCATGAACAATCCTCTTTAAGTTCCAACGAACGACTCCTCCAATGATCTTGATCACGAACGATTTCTTGAACAATCTCGAATACTACAACGAGAGTAACCTCATTATTCTCTAGGATTCCAAGAGAAGGATAGGTGGTATCCAACTATTGGGAGAGGGAGAGAAGAAAAGAGTTTTGGAGAGTAGAGAGGATTCTCTTTGTGGCTTAGGAAAAATTTTGCACAATAACACTTGTGCGTTATATATTGTCAGTGTCAGTATCTCCCAAAGGGGCCATAGGGGCCATAGGGAGGTTTTTATATAGAGAAGGGTCAAGCACTTTTCATAATCATTTTCCTATTTCCCTTTTCCACAATTAATTAATTAAATTATTTAATTAATTAGCACAATTAAATAACACTTATTTAATTTAATTTGTACATTAATTAAATAACTATTTATACATTAAATCCAATTTAATGTGTGTATATATATATATATATATATATATATATCATAAACATTGTATATATATGTGCAATACCTCTCTATTAATTAATTCTTTGTTAATCTAATTTTCTTGAATTAATTAATTGAATCTTATTCAAATATTACTTTCCAATTTAATAGGAATTGTAGATCATATCCATAATCAATTATATATTAATCACATTAATATATGGTTTCCTCAAATTAATTTGAACAATTCAAATCATCCCTCTTAGATATCCTCTAGTGAGCTAACAAGAGGACATGGTGGACTTGTAGATTAGAAGCTCAAACGATATGATATTAATTGGCTAAACTCATTAACCAAGTTAATCAATATTCGATAACTGTGGGTACACTCCACTAAAAATCCACAAATTCACTCTTCTCACTACAGATATATTTCTGTATCCACGGATATAGGCCAATAATAGCAAGTTAGTCCTTCACGAGTGTTCATAACTCCACTTGGTCAAATTACCTTTTTATTCTTAGGTTACCTCTAACTTCTTAAGTACCTGTGCTCCTCTAATGAACAACCTGTTTATGGTCCAACCAATAAACAGAAACCCCTCTTAAGCCAATAAGAGGGTAGGGCCCTTTGCTCAAGACTCGGAGATACCACTTAAAAGAACATTCATCTACTTATTCTTCAGATAGGAATGGGTGAATTTCATCTCGTATTATTATGTTCTCAGCTTCCCACTCGGTCTTGTCCCTAAAATGGTAGGCATATTGAGTCGGCGAACTGGCCATCCTCACCCATAAAAATCAAAAGACAATCCCTCGTGAACAGGAGTTCATAATATATTTATGATTAAGACTAAGTGGCCTAGGTCATCCTATTGAAATAGGAACCTAACTAGTTAATGATGTTACATCTAGTGGTTACTATTTCGTGGTCCAGTCTTATGCAAACTCATTGCATAGGATACCCTCACTCGCATGTCAATTACATGAATATGTTGGATCATTGTGTTTGTATCAAATACAAAGTGGGTCGTATCCATAGTGTTAGCAGGATAAGGTACCCAACCTTATCTCTATACTATAGACCCTTCAGGCCGTATCTTGAACATTGATCCCTATATGTTTTTACATACAATTCAAGACTCATAAGACAGGCTTTGATGTTAGTTTATTGGATTTAAGGTTATTAAGACAAAAACAGACAAATAACACAAATAATTAATATATTGAATTAACATCTATAACTCTTTATTGATGATAGTCAATTAATAACATTTACTATCTATGAGTTTTATGACATAAAACCCAACAAGAAAATTATTAATGGTCCATAATAAAATATTTTTATGCGTGAAACGTTGTTCTTCATATGTACTGTAACATTCCACTCCATCTTTTGAAAGTTTTTTCAAATCATCTACTAACGGAGCTAAATAAACATCTATGTTATTTTTTGGTTGTTTAGGACCATATATTAGTGTAGTCAACATAAAAAAATTTTGCTTCATGCACAACCATGGAGGTAGATTGTGAAGAGATTGAATCTCGTACGGAAGTGTGTGAATATCTTACATTTCGATTTTTCGGTTTATATGAAACAAAATCAGAATATAATAGAACAAAAATAGAGGATAAATCATGTTTATACACTCAGCATGCCTTTATAAGAAGAAAATGGAAGAAGAGCATTTTCTTCCCTTTGTAGATCCCTTTTTCTTCATGAAAATCCCAACCCTTTTTTCCACAACGTATCTTCAACGAATAATGAACACCACCATAAGAGAGACCTCGATATTCTCTTGGAATCCAAGGGTAGAAGAGTGGTCTTCAACCCTTAGAGGAGGAATGGTGGAGAGAAGAAAGTGTTGAGAGAATTTTAGGAGAATTTGGAGGCTAGGTTTTCACAAAATGAATCCTTATTTTTAATTTGAGCAAAAGAAACAATTTATATGGAGAAGAGTTTACCCATTCTCCAAGTATTTTCATATTTGCCCTTAGGGCATATTAATCAAGTAACATTTATTTGATTAATTAGCAAACCTAATAAATAACTATATATATTAAATCTAATTTAATGTATATAGTTAATTAATTAAATAAAC
Organism: Benincasa hispida; assembly: GCF_027475165.1. Lineage (NCBI taxonomy): Eukaryota > Viridiplantae > Streptophyta > Magnoliopsida > Cucurbitales > Cucurbitaceae > Benincasa > Benincasa hispida. The sequence goes on from NC_143488.1 coordinate 47,679,670, forward strand.
ATCATATGTTTATTTGCCTCCACCTATCAGAATTAACTAATTCTTTATGAATCTGATTAAAAAATTTCTCTCTTAATTATAGATCAAATCTATAATTAACCATATCATATTAATCTCATTAATATGCTATTCCATCAATTGATTTGAAGAATTCAAATCATCCTCTTGTATTTCCTTTAGTGAGCTATCAAGGGGACCTTATGAACCTACAGATTAGAAGCACCAATGATATGAGATTAATTGATTAAACTCCTTTAATCCAATTAATCAATATTCATTAACTACCGGACACTTCACTAAAGACTGATAGCTGCACTTTTCGCACTGTAGATTTATTTCTGTGTCCACAGATATAACCAATGAACAGAGTGATGACCCTTCATAAATGCTCATAACTATAACTGGATCAAAATACCGTTTTACCTCTGCAATTACATCTAACTCTTTATGTACCAATGATTCATCTAATGAACAAACAGTTTATAGTCCAACTATAAACTTATTGGGTTTTATGCCATAAAACTCGTAGATAGTAAATGTTATTAATTGATCGTCATCAATAAAAAGTTATAGATGTTAATTCAATAAATATTATTGTTTGTGTTGTTTGTCTACTTTTGTCTTAATAACCCTAAATCCATTAAACTAACATCCAAGGCTTTCTTATGAGTCTTGAATTGTATGTGGAGACATATAGGGATCAATGTTCAAGATACAGCCTGAAGGGTCTATAGTATAAGGATAAGGTTGGGTATTTTATCCTGGTAACACTAAGGATATGACCGACTTTTTATTTGATACAAACGCAGTGATCCAACGCGTTCGTGTAGTTGACATGCGAGTGAGAGTATCCTATGCAATAAGTTTGCATAAGACTAGACCACGATATAATAACCACTAGATGTAACACTGTTAACTAGTCAGGTTCCTATTTCAATAGGATGACTGATGCTTAATTTTATTTAATGGAAATGTGGATGATATGCATTGATAAAATTGCGTTGTACACTCAAGTTTCCTCAGTGGAATCTAAGTGTAAATTCCACTGAGATTCCTGGTAAGTCTAGGGTCGAACACAGGGACTTGTGAAAATAGATTGCGTTGGTAATTTTTAGGAAAACTTTGCGGTAACCAAATAAATAAATTGCTGGTTTGTTGTTGATTGCGTTAATGAGAAAATAACAAAATGCGACGGATTTGAGAAAAGTCAATTGTGTTATAGATGCACTGAGTATGGGATGAACGGGTTGAGAAGATCTTTAGCTAGTGTTACTTGAGAATACGTTAGACTATGCGATTATGCTACCACCATGCACAACAAGTCATTTTCCAATGCAAATGTGGTGCTCCTAAGTCTAGGACGCATATGTCGAATGCAAAAGTGTCCATAGAGCTTATCCCTAAGTCTCTACTTTTGTCCTATGCGATGATGCAAAATGCATAAAAGCAAGGTGACCGCATACAATCATATCCTATCTCTAGGATGCATGCGATGTGTTGATAACAAATAGTGCTCATTCTTAAGCTCCATCTCCTGATTATGTATTCTAATCTGACTCTCCCGAGCCTAAATTCTAACATGACCTTCCCAAGTCTAGATACTATCCTTAGACTACCCTATCGAGTATCTCTAATGGACGAATGAAGCATACATAATACAAGATAATCGCATAGCATGAAGATTCCCTAGTTATACTAGCTAAATACTTCTCAACCCATTCAACTAATTTAGCTACTCATGCGTAAATAACAGAGAATGAACAGATATAGAAAAATAGATTCCATTTCGATAAATGAGTGGAGTACAAAATGACAATGGAAGTTAAAGGTAGAGAGCCTAGTAGCAATTCCTTGCTGACCGAGGCCTTTATATTGTAATCTCTATTCGGTTCTAAAGATGTTCCTACTTCCGTAGGCGTCGGCCCTCTCTCTATCCTTGAAGCTTCCGATGCTCTCCCAAGCTTACCGGAATGATCTATCGGCACACCTCCTCTCTCGCGTCCGCTTTAAAACGAAAGAAAACTATGAACAAAGACAAGAGAACTGATTAACTCGTGGAACTGGTTAACCCCTTTTCTGAAGGATGCTCGTGATATTTATAGAAAATCCAAGGTGAACGGTGGCTTCTCTCTCATGATTGTACAGATGGGACGACTTTAATTCTTGATTGATGCCGAATAATTGTCACTGAAAAGCTGAATGTACTTGTGATCGTTATCGGTTGTCAACTTAATTCGGATTCGACTGTCATCAGCTTTCTGTCCCATTGCGATTAATTAGCCTTTCACCCAGATGCGCCCACCATGTTGCGGCAATCCTTCTCGGGCGAATATTTGCGAACACGATCACTGCAAAGTCTTGCGGTGATGCTGGGCTCGACCAATGATTTTCTATGATCACAATTCTTGCATTGCGTCAACGCATAATCTGCATAAAAACACTAAAATCAACTGTTCCTATGCGATGAACGCATGCGACTGCAATATTATGAAATTGATGCTTGATGGACGCAATTTAACATGCTTTATCAACGCAATCCAATATTGTTTAAGAACTTAGCACTATGATAATATTTCTGACCGTTATCAATGACCTAGGCAACTTAATCTTAATATTTAGTATATTATGAACTCTTATTCATGAGGGATTGTCCTTTGATTTGTATGGGTGAGGGTGACCATTTTGATGACCCAATATGCCTACCATTTTAGGGACAAGACCAAGTGGGGAGCTGAGAACATAATAATACAAGATGAAATTTACTCCTTCCTGCCTTAGGGGTAAGTAGATGAGTGTTCCATTAAGTGGTGTTTCCGAGACTTGAACAAAGAGCTCTACTCTCTCATTGCCCGAGAGGGATTTCTATTTATTGGTTGGACCATAAACAGGTTGTTCATTAGAGGAACACTAGTACTTAAGGAGTCAGAGGTAACCTAAGGATAAAACGGTATTTTGACCCAATTGAAGTTATGAACACTCGTGAAGGACTAACTTACTATTATTGGTCTATATCTGTGGATACAGAAATATATATGTAGTGAGAAGAATACAACTGTGGGTCTTTAATGGAGTGTACCTGCAGTGAACGAATATTGATTAACTTGGTTAATGAGTTTAGATAATTAATTTCATATCGTTGAAGCTTCTAATCTATAGGTCCACCAGGTCCCCTTGTTAGCTCATTAGAGGATATTTAAGATGGATGATTTGAATTGTTCAAATTAATTTGATTAATATATAATTGATTATGAATATGATCTATAATTCAAATTAAATTGGAAAGTAATATATAAATAAGATTCAATTAATTAATTTAAGAGAACTAGATTCACAAATAATTAATTAATAGAAAGGTATTGCACATATACATATAATTTTTATGATAATTATATATATATATATATATAATTATCTTTTTTTTTTAGAATAGGTGATATTATTATACAACAACAAAGGGGATCCCACAGTCTGGGATCAAGGCATCAAAGCAACAAAGTACAAGCAAAGACAGGGCAACAAAACCAAAACAAAGCGAACAAGATAAGACCAGAACAAAACCAACACATAAACGCAAACTCGCAAACCACCAAGGTGAAAGACAGAGAAAATACCCAAAAACCCCATAAACTAGGGGCTACAACAAAACAAAGAACAACGTGAAGTTCAAAAAGAAAAAACATTCGTACACATACTAGATAAGACCAAGAAGGTCAACCCGCCAGGAAGTAGCACGAGCACGAACTGTAGAGACCATAAGGTAAACCAAAGCAGACACCGACCTCGGTCGACCTCCATGCAGCCGCTGATTACGCTCCTGCCAGATGTAGTATATGGATGCACATCAGAAAACACGGAACAACTTACTACGCACCCTCTTATCTGACCCCACTCAGAACAACCAATTCAACTCTACATCTCAACCAGCCACCCGATGCGTCGAACCCAATTGACGCAACACACTAGACCATACCTCTCTCTCAAATCCACACTCAAAAAATAAATGATCCCGTGATTCCACACCTCCCCCACACAGAAGACACCTCCCTCTGACAACACACCCCAACTCCTCAACCAATCTCGCGTACCCAACCTATCCCTCACTGCTAACCACGTACAAAGGGAATGACACGGAATACCACCCCTTACCCACAAAATACCAACCCAAGACACCCTAGGACGACGAGGACATATACTCTCTCAAGCACTAGCGATAGAAAATCGACCACTAGCATCCGACACCCAAACCCAATAATCCTCTCCCCTCAACTTAGGCCCCACTGCCTGGATAAAACCTCATATCTCAAGCAACTCCCAAGACACTGTAGGCCACCTCCAACCTCCCTCACCATCCATGAACTCCGACAACCGCGCTTCCAAACTACTCCTTGCATCATGAAATTAATTTAATGTGTATATATACACACACATTAAATTGGATTTAATGTATAAATAGTTATTTCATTATTGTGCAAATTAAACTAAATAAGTGTTATTTAGTTGTGTTAAGTAATTAAATAAGTGTTATTTAATTAATTGGGCTAATTAATTGAATAAGTATTAATTAATTAATTAATTGTGGAAAAGGGAAATAGGAAAATGATTAGGAAAATGGCTTGAGCCTTCTCTATATAAAGATCTCCCTATGGCCCCTTTGGAAGATTCTGACACTGACAATATACAAGACACAACACACAAATGTTATTGTACAAAATTTTTCCTAAGCCATCAAGAGAATCCTCTCTACTCTCCAAAACTCTTTTCTCCTCTCTCTTTCCCAATAGTTGGATAACACTTATACCTATATTGGAATCCTAGAGAATAACGAGGTTATTTTCGTGGTAGTGTTCAAGATTGTTCAAGAAATCGTTCGTGATCAAGATCGTTGAAGGAATCATTCGTCGAAACTTAAAGAGGATTGTTCATGAAGCTTTGGAATCTACAAAGGTAAGAATGGTTCTAATCTTTTTCCTTAAAGCATGCTATATTACATGTTTATATTCTGTTTTAGTATACTGAATTTATTTATGTAAAAATCAAATTGGAGGATGCAAGACGTTCTCACACAAACGCTTCCACTGTGTGATTCGATCTCTTCAAAACTAACACATCTCGAGCCAATGGGAGGTTGAGGTCTCATTGTTCAAGATTCGAAACTAGCTATTAAAGGAGCAATTTATCTACTTTCCCAAGGAATGGAAAGGAGTGAATTCCATCTTGTGTAGCTGTGTTCCCAGCTCCTAATCAGAAAAATCCCTAAAATGGTAGGCTTATTGAGTCAAATATCATGACCATTAAATGATTGTCGTCATAAACCAGAGTTCACAACTCACTTAGAATTAAGGTAAAGTCTCCTATGGTCATCCTAGTGAAATGTAAGTCTTTTCTGTACACATCGTTTTTTGTCTGACGTTTATTATTATTACTATTTTATGTTTTCCCTTATTTTTCATGTTTTTTTAAAACTTATTTAAGTTAATTTTAGTTTTATTTTTAACTTAATTTAATTTATTTTTAGGTGACTTGTGTGTTTATTTTTATTTAAATTTATTTCATTTTATTATTATTATTACTACTACTATTATTACATTGACTACTTTTATTTTTTAACTTATTATTATTATTATTTTGTTTTTACTATTATTATTGTTGTTGTTGTTGTTATTATTATTATTATTTATTTTATTATTTTTTTCTTCTCTCTCTATTAAAAATTCTTCAATAATTCCCTTTCTTCCTCCCAGCGTTCTTCTTTCTCTTTTTCTCTCCTTTTGAATCTACAAAAAATCTCAACTCCCCACCTTGCTTCTCCTATAAATTGATCACAGTGTTGGAAGGGAAGGAAGAAAAAAATATAGAATGAAGAAGGGGAAGAAAAAATAAAATAGGAGGAAGGAAAAGATTGAAGACAAAGGGAAGAAGGAAAGAAACATATTGAGACTAAGTGAGAATAGAGTGAAGGTATAGATGAGAAGATAAAAGGAAAAGAAGTGTTATGACAATCACCAATTTGGCGAACAACGACTCCGGCGACGGGCAGACCTCCATATGGATTATTGCAACTTTCGGCAAAGACCCCACGATAGCTGCCATCACCTACAAAATAAAGGTAGAAAAATGGAAGAAGAGAAGAAGAAATTGGTGAGGAAAAAGGAAGAGGGGTGTTGTGTGGAAATGGGCGTGACAATTTTGAGATTCACAAAGATTATGTGATGACAAATGTATGCGATCAATCTTAATAAACATGTACCTATCAAAAGTTTTCTCGTTAACAAGCCAAGTGAAACTTGGTAACGAGTATCTCAGGATAACCTAAGGCGAACACGGGGATTTGATGCGATGTTGTTGAAGTAAAGTGAATCGTGCGATGGTGTTAAAGATGCGTCGTTGTTGCAATGAGAATAAACTAAATGCAGTTAATGAAATTATGAGTAACTGAGGCCTGATAATCGTGAGATGGAAATAGTGAGTAATGTCATAGACAAAACAAAGAGACTATATGGAAATAGAAGGACTAGAGGGAAGGTAACTAAAGAATCAATAAAACTCACTGCAGATACTACCACAGTTCTTGCTCCCGATTGGCGCATACCTTTGGTGGCTGCCTTAATGGTCATATTTTTATTAAATATAAATGGGAATGCTATAGAACGCAAGGTTGTTTCTATCTCTAGAAAACTTCTTGCTTCGCTTAACGGGTTCTATAATCTTTTCTCTTTTGAGGAGTTGATTATATTACTCGACTCTGCTTTCACAGATAATTATGCTTTCAACATATGTTAAGTGAATATGGTAGTGTCTTAAGAGGGTATTTAAATCATAAAAGTGACCCTCCCTCTTACCCTAAGGGTTCAATGATTCATGAGAGAAGAAATGACAAATGCATGAACATAGAGTAAAGTAGAGATGAACATGGTGATAATATTGAGATAAGAGAATCGTTCAAATGCAAACTGTCTAAGAAATCAGTCAAGCAAATTCTATAACTCATTAATACAAAAGAAATGAAATGGAATCACGATCAATATCAATCTCTTGATATGATAGATGGTGGTAAAGACTGTCGACTTAATGTGATGGATGGAGTGGTGAAAGCCTTTATCAGGATCTTTCTCCTGTAAGCCTTTAAGAAAGGAGTGGAAATTTGGAACGGAATGTTCTCTGTGATTGTCGGCCTTCAGATCCCCTCATTTGATGCGTTGAGGCTCTATTTATAGAGCCCTGCGCTGTTTTGCCTTGGAACTCCCATTCTAATTAGTTGCTATCATTTATCAAGGTAGGTGAGAATGTCAGTGTTGCATCATGGTCAACGATCAGGAAGTACGTCAGAATATCTGCTACGATTTTAGAAATCCCGAGGCATGCATTGATTGCATTTTTCCTTGAAGGATTGGCACATGTGATGATTCCTGTTTTCCTGCAAAACATAAACTTTGGTGCATTTTTCCCATGAAATGCAGTCAACGGGTGTGTTTTAAGTACCTTAGCACAACTTTGATTTTCTTATATAAATTCACCCATGATTGGCGCATTTTCTTCCTTTTTGTTATCACATATTTCTAAGAAAAAGCACAAACAATTTGTATTTCTACAAGTTATCAAGGGGAGAGAAGATGATATTTAATAAAGGTATGAACCCTTCATATTATTATTTTTTTTATATTCAATAAATATAGTGAGCCCCATATACTTTTATATTATTATTTTTATTTAATAAATATAGTGCACCACCCTTCTTTCAATATTATTTTTTAAAAATGTGGTGGACCCCACTTGGCTTTATGTAAATATGTTTTTTTCCCTTTTTCTATCTTCTCGATTTTCACCTTTCTTTTTTTTTTTTTAAAAAAAAATTTAAATTTATATTAATTTAATATTTATTTTGCTCATTCTTTCCCTTTATCTCACCCAAATTTTTTTTTTTTATATATTTATATTATTTATATTGTTCATTCTTTCCCCCTAATCTGACCCATTTTTTTATCCTTCTCAAAGATCGTTTTTAAAATTTTCTAAAGGATATCTCTAAAATTTTTTACTTTTATCCTTTTTTCCTTTATATTGTCAGTTTTACTAACCATTAGGTTTTTAATCACTCAATCCGATTCTTGATTTTGTATCTTCTACAAAATCTCCATTACATGATTTTAAGTTTTGATGAATTTTAAACTAGTTTTAAACATGAAATTTAAATAGATTGTAGTTTAAAATTTCTTTAAAACTTTTAAACAAAATTTTTACTTTAAAGTTGAATATAGATTCTAATTTAACATTGTTAATTATGATTCTATTCAATTTTTAGTTTTGGAGATTCTTAATAGTATTCCAAATTGCTTGAATTTAAAAATTTAAGTATGAACTTTAGATAGTTTGTAATTCACATTTTTGCAAAATGAAAATTAATTTTACTTAAACTTATAATTTTATAAGTATATCTTATTGGGATTTAATCTAAGAATTTTCTTTGAATTTCAAACTTCATTATGTTTTGGATTCCTAGATAAGTTTTAAATTAGATTGATTTAGTTTCCAAAATAAAACTTCAGCTAGTTTTAAATTTCAAAATTTCAAACGTTTCTTTTGAATGGCTTGCGCCACTCATAATTATTAATTTACATTTTTCTAAAGTATGAATTAGTTTACATGAGACATTTTCACAATCGTATTATAGACTTGATGTTGCTAAATACCTAAACTCTAAAGGTCAATATTTCATAAGAGAACCCAAATATAAATTGAACTACATTGTTACTCACGAAATTCAACTATAATTTATTCTTAAAATTATGTAAAACCTAGTGAGACATTTTTTTTTTTACCAAATACATTTTAAATATGATTGACTAAGGTAATAATTCTGTCTAGGCTGAGGTATTTAAGTTGACCGTAAGGGAACACCTCTACCTGGGAATTGTTTAACTAGTCAATTCTTATGAATCTTTGTTTTATTAATTTTTATTACAATTTTGGATAATAGAATATATTTTTTTTAAAATGGGTATTGTAGGGTGCTAAAACCTTCCTCAGACTTAATAACTCTGAATCTATCTTTGGAAGAGTAGATCGTTTTTATTTTTTATTTTTTTAATGGGTGACCAATCACACCTTAAAATGATTAGTGGCGACTCCAAGTATTTCACCTCGAAAGAGGACCTTAGGGAAGGACGTCGGCCGCTTCTCGTCGCGATGACGTTGCGACGACTTGACGACTCCACTAGGGACATTAGAGGGTTAAAATCATTACGTTTTTATTTCTATTATCTTTTATTTTATTTGATTTTATTTAGCTATTTATTTAGTTTCTTTTCAAATATTTTCTTGGCTAATTATTTTTAATGGCTTACCATTATTTATTTACTTATTCATTTTCTTGGTAAAATTATTTATGCTTTGTTTTTTTTTTCTTTTATTATTTGCTAATTATTGATTATTTTTATTTATTTTCCATAAATGCATGGTTTATATAATTATTGGGTTGTATGTCCTAAAACTCGTAGTTTGTAAAGTTAAAACATATTCTATTATAATTAAAGATGTTATTCGACATTACTTCAATAAAGTAGTTATTGAATCTATAAATTGCACTTATAAAGTTTAAATCCAATAAACTAAGATCCATGACTATTATATGAATACTTGAACTTCATGTAGAGACATAAAAGTAGATCAGGTTCAAGTAAATAACCAAAATGGTATATAGTATACGAATAAGGTTGGGTGCCTTATTTTGATAACACTATAGAATGCGTCCCACTCTGTAGTTGTTACAAGTTGTTGTAAAGGTGTTACAAATGAAGTGATCCTGATTCGTTCATGTATTGACATGAAGAGTGGGGGCATCCTATGCAATAAGTTTGCATAAGATCGGACCAAGAAATAAGTCACTCTTATTTTATAACATTGTTTACTGTTTGAGACTGACTATTTCGCTTAGATGACCTAGGTAACTCGGTCTTAATCTTGAGCTAAGTATGAACTCTTGTTTATTCGGTATTATCCTTAGATTTTCATGGGTGAGGGTTGGCTCAACAGAGCCGGCTCAATAAGCCTCCCATTTCAGGGATAAGACTGGGTAGATTGCTGGGGATATAGAGTACAATAAAGAATTCACGCCTACCAATTTAGGGATAGGAGAGAGGTTGTTCTCTTACGTATTGAATCCAGGTCTTGAACAAGGGGCCCCACCCTCTCATTGGCCCAAAAGGATCCAATTTAGTGATTGGATTATAAACCAATTGTTCATTAGAGAATCAATAGAACTTAAGGAACAAGATGTAATATCGGGGATAAAACAACATACTGACCCAATCGTTATTACGAACAACCTGTGAATGACCGACTTACTGATTATGGTTAAATTAAGTAGACACAAATATATCTACAGTGAGGAGAGTGCAACTATCGAGCTATAGTGGTGTGTCTTGATAGTTAACGAATACTGATTAATTTGGCATAAAGAGTTTTAGCCAATTAATCTTAAATCGTTGGAGCTCATGATCTGTAGGTCCATAAGGTCCCTCTACTAGCTCGTAAAACATGAACATCTTGAATTAATGAATTGAGTGAATTTGGAATGATATCAATTTGAATTGTTCAAATTAATTTCAATTTAAAATGTTCAAATTAAAATTAGGGTTTGAATTTGAATAGTTCAAATTCAAATTTGGGTTTGTATAATTATATTTGATATAACCAATTAATGTTTAATTTATCGAATTTAAACGAAATTGGAGAGTTTATAATATTTAAATATTAATTACATGAATAGGATTCATGTTTTAAATTAGGTGTGTAATTAATTTAATATTTGATATTAAATTGTTATTTAATTAATTTCTCACTTTATTTCAAGTTTCAGAACTTGAAATTTTGTTTTTGAATTTAATTAACTTTGAATTAATTGAAATTAAAACCAAATAAAAGAGAAAATAGAAATTTAAAAAAGAAAGTGGAAACACCCCACTTTTGTGAAGTATGAGGTGTTTCCTCTTCAATTACACACCTTGCCTACTGAATTTTAGATGATTGAAGTGTCAATGTTGCTGAACTTCAGTTCTTGCATGTGAATCAAATATAAAACCTCCTTAATTTGAAGATGTGATTAAGGTTTTTTGGAGCTAGAAAAGTTCTTGCTGCAGTGTTCTTCTTCTTGACAAAAACCCACTTTTTTCCTTCACAAATTCACTCTAATTTGGTGTTCCACCACTCAAATTCAAGGCTGAGAATAGTAGAGAAATTCTCTTGGTGGTTTACTATTGAATTGGAGCTAGAATCACGTGAAGAACAACTTAGAATTGGGAAAATTCATCAAAGGTATGTAGTTTAGAAACCCTCTTCTAAAGTTTCTGTTTAAGCATGCTTTTAGAACTCAAATTAAATGTAATTAGAGTGCTTATTAATTCTATTTGCTCCCGTTACATGCTATTAGATCCTAACAATAATCGTCTTATTATTGTCATGCATTTCACACACTTTAACAAGCTTCCTACCGGGCTATATCTTTTAGGATTGGATTTGGAGGCTGAGTAGTGTGACCTTCGTGGAACCTGGTTCCTGTATAGGCTCATGAAAATCTCCACTCAAGCCAACTATACTACAAAAGCAGTTGGAAGGCTTGGGGATCATATTTCCCTTAGGTGTGATAGAATTTAACCTCACATTTATGCATACATTTAATAATATAGTTTGTTCATGAATTTAATCGAGATGTTATTTTGGTTATTTTGGGGTCGAGTTGCCTTTATATTTTGTTTATACTTTGCTTATATTTGTGGTCCTATTAGTTAAAATGCATTTTTCCTCTCTAGAATTGTCATACATGCCACACATATAGTCACAAGCCTCCTACCTGGGCTATACCTTTTAGGATTAGACTCGGAGGCCATAACAATTTTCCACAAAGTGGTGACGAAAGGTATAACTTGTACAAATCTTTCCATTTTCCAATTCGCTCCGATCCATTCGTTCGTCGAGCTATTTACTCGATCGCAGACATTTCTGGAACACCTCTAACTGAGGGACAAATAGTCAATTTTGAAAGAACTTATTGTCAACCTCTTTCAGATATGAATCTATCTGATTCAGATTGCAATGGCTTCTTTATTTCTTCATGTTCAAAAAAACAAGATTTTTTAAATATACTAGTGTCATCTTTTTTTTTTTTTCAAACCTTAGACTTTTACGATAACACAGCTATCTATTTAGTAGACTAGAGTCTAACATGTGGCTTACTCCTCGATCCATTTTATGATGAATAAGCAAATAATGGGATTTTTTTTATAAATGGGAAATAAATAAAATGCTTGGGGGTGGAAATGAGAGAATGTCTACAATACCTGGGTTTAATCAGATACAATTTGAAGGTTTTTGTAGGTTCATTGATCATGGCTGTGACCTTCGCGGAACCTAGTTTCCGTGCAGGCGCATGAAAATCTCCACTCAAGTTGGTCATGTTGTAAAAACAGTTGGAATATTTGGGAACCAAATCTCCTTTAGGATTTGTTAAAAGTCAACCTCACACTTGGAGTTAGATCTTAAAAAAGGTATTTATTGTTCAAAATAAGTGACTTGACAACCCTTAATTTTGGCCGTAGTTTGAGTTCAATAAAAACGTCACCTTTAGTACCAACCCCACGAGAATTGAGAATAGAATATCAGTCTATAGTATGTAAGTGGTCAAAAAATCTACAGAGATCTCATGGGGATTATTTATCATCTAGCGCGACAATAAAAGTTAGAGATGTTAGTTTCCCTGAAAATCATTTAGATGCTTTGAAGCTAGCATGTGAAGGTTTAATCGTAGCCAGGAAGGAAAGATTCATCAATAAATATGGTCAGATAGCCCAACTTCTCTATGTGGAAGTTAACGTTTCGTAAAAGCTTTAATACATCATTAGGATCCAACCTATCGATGCTTCACATTTAAATCGATAGACATAACTCCAACTATTGAAGAATACCAGTCCCTTCTAAGAACACCATAACAGGAGAAAGTAAAAGTATATTCATACATTGGGTCGCTTACTATGAAAAGGGGGTTATCAACATTCTTAAGAAAAGTTCGTACAAATGAAATTGAAAAAAATGTGAAGACAAAGGGGCGAACATGTACTAGCCTATGGAATACATACTTTCCCTTCAATAGAGATTTGTAGATGAGGACAATGGATTATCATTGTTGGCCTTAGGTATCTTCAATGCAATCTTATTCCTAAAGGTGAAAGGATATGTCGAAGAACGGATGGCCAAATTGTTTTTGAAGATAGAGGAAGGAGTAGATCCTATCATACCGATATTGCCTGAGACATTCCAGTCATTGAACCATTGCAGGTTAGGAAAGCCTAAAAATTTTATCGGTTGCACTCCATTGTTGTATGTTTGGATTCTAAGTCATGTGAAATGCCCATCGAAATTTAAACGTACTTAAGTAAGATTTTCAAAATCATGGAACAAACTCCAAAATTCTATTTTGGAGTTTGTACAATTAGGTTGGAGCTCAACATTTCTGGAAGAAAATGTTTGGAAAGCTTTCTTTGCTAAGTTGAAAATAGAGGATGTGGTATGGAAGGCTCCATGGATGTCCATCAGGCCAATCATGTACAAATGTGGTGAGTTCCAGAATTGACCTCTCTTAGGCCCATGGGGATGTATATCCTACTCTCCTTTGATGGTGTTATGTCAAATGTGGATATGCCAATTCATCCTTGCAACACATGAGCTTAATAATTCAGAATTTGATTACAATAAAGAATTTTGCGAAGACACAATTTAGCAGATTGTAAAGGCACGGAAGAAAATTAGTAAAATTTAAAGTGGTAAATTTCATGATGACAAAACAGAAGATTACAAGATGTGGCATTTGAATAAAGTGAATATTATGGATGCATCTCCATCTACCGGCATTAAAATACGTCCCCAAGAGGAAGTAATGATTCATAATCAAACGACAAAATATGAATTGCATGAGGAAGCATTAAAGAGGATGAATGCATCATTAGTTCAGGAAAATAAATTGTTAAAGGTTGAAATGAATCGATGCTTGTTGCATAACACTACACTTGAAAAAGAACTACACGAGTCAAAGGATAATGTCAAAAAGCAGAGGAATTTAGAAAGAGAGTTGTCAGCATTGGATACAAAAGCTCGTGATTTGAATAGAAAAATGCATGAATTAAGAACGGATAAGAAAGCTGCACAAACAACTCTAAAGTCTCAAGATAATCAAATCTCACGATTACAGTCCAATATATCCCTGCTCCATGAGTTAGTAAAAGAATTGAGAAAGGAGTTGATCTTAGAAACAAAGAAAATCTAGATTTAAAAGAAAAGAACAAGGCATTGCACCAAACAGTTGATATAAGAGAATGACAACTATGTGAAATTAACAAGGAAAACATGACCTTAAAGGAATCCATCCATTTGATTTACCAAATATCAGGATGTTGCTGAATGGTTAATGCGAGATCATACACATTTAAAAAGACAATATGATGGATAAAGAGAAGATTACGAGCTTGTGAGACTTGATAATGCGACTTTATGCAACAAGACGGAATATATGCTTACAGAAATCAGGAAAGTTACAAAGAAATCAAATGTCTTGGTAAAAGAAGCACATGTCATGACATTGATCATCGCACCCACACAACCAAACGATAAAAACATGCTCAAATTCTTGGGAAAGTTGCATACTGGATTAGAATATTAGGGGTGATTTTGTTGATCCTCTTCTAAATTTTCTTTTTTCTCTTATTTTCTTTTTTGTTTTGTAATTCATTTTATTTATTTATTTAATCCAATGTTTTCCTACGTTGCTTTTAAAATTTGTTAGTCACGTCATTAACTCCTTTTCTTAATAAAAAAATATAAGATAGCTCGATCACCATGAATTAATCGCATTCACGTTACTCGGTACTGATTAAGAAAAATGAAGGAACAAAATGCATAAATGGAAAAAAAACCAGGAAAGATATCGAGGAATTAAAAGAAAAGATGGAAAATATTCTTCATATGTTGGAGAAGGGCAAATTCACAGTCAATATGGCTCAACCCAATACTACGACTGGGACAAATCTTCCACCGCATCCACCAATTGAAGGAACTATCCTAAAGTACACTGCATATAATCCTCTTTACAATGTTCCTGTTGAACAGTTGCCTTTTCCCTTTTGAACCGAGAGTGAGCCAAATCCTTTGGCTAGTTAAGCAGGCTTCCAATCCGTCAATAAGGATCCATCAAAAGTTACGATCACAATTCCTAACCTAGATGATCTCGAGGTGAGAAGAAATTTGACAAAGGAAGAATCAACAACTTCTTCTAGTGGAAAGTATGAAGAAAGATTGAGAGTCGTAGAAGGAATAGTTGTTTTCGGCAACATAAATGCTACTCAATTGTGCCTGGTGCCAGATGTTGTTCTTCTAGCAAAATTTAAAGTTCCAGTGTTTGAAAAGTTTGATGAATCCTCGTGTTGAAAAAGTCATAATATTATGTATTGTAGGAAGATGGCAATGTATGTCCATGATGATGAGTTACTTATACGCTGTTTCCAAGATAGCTTGATAGGGCCAGCTTCTCGATGGTATATGCAACTGGATAGGGCTCATATTAGCACATGGAAGAACTTGGTAGATTCCTTTCTAAAACAATACAAGAACAATAGAGGCATGGCTCCGGATCGTCTCAATTTGCAAAGGATGGAGAAAATAAGTACAAAAAGTTTCAAAGAGTATGCATAGAGATGGAGAGACACTGCCACACAAGTACAACCTCCTCTAACAAACAATGAGTTGTTTGCTAAGTTCATTAATACTCTAAAAATTCCCTTCCATGACAAAATGATCGGGAACGCATCAAATAAATTTTTTGATATAATGACAATTGGGGAGAGGATTGAGTATGGAAATAAGCATGGAAAATAACCGATGTGACTGGGACTTCGACTTCTAGTACGAAGAGAGTTAATTTTTCAAAGAAAAAAGAAGGAGAGGTACAGATGGGAAATAGGGTTAATAATGGCATCATGGGACAATCATCATACCCAAATCCTAGAATTCCCTATTACCTCAATATCTATTATGTACCACCTAACCCATACTATCAACCATATGTTAATCATGCGACAGTACCATGTTATCCTCCAACTGCTCAGAACCCACACCCTTATGTGAATTAGGGACACCAACCTCGAGGCCAACAAAATTCTTCTACTCGAGGACAAGAGAGCAATAAAGAAGGCCAGAAGCAAACTCGATTTTGATCCAATCCCAATGAATTACACTGAGCTACTGCCACAACTATTTCAGAATAATCAACTAGCACCCGTACAAATAGATCCGTTGCAACCTCCTTACCCAAAGTGGTATGATCCAAATGCTCGTTGTGATTATCATGCAGAAGCAATTGGGCATTCAACTGAGAATTGTACCGCACTTAAGTATAGGGTACAAGCATTGGTCAAGGTAAGATGGTTGAATTTTAAGAAAGACAACGGGCCTGACATAAATAATAACCCTCTTCCAAACCACCAAAATCCACAAGTAAATGTTGTAGATGTACATGAGGTTGGTTCGAAGGATGTCAGAAACATGATTACATTCAAAGAAGAGCTTTTTTAAATCTTGTTCAGCAATATATTGATCAAACAAGAGAATTTGCAAGTTGATGTATCTGATAACGAATATGATGACAGTTTGTATCGTGCTGGGACAAAAGACCACTCTGTTGATTATTGCCTCATTTTTGCCAAATAGTGAAAGAGTTATCAGATTCTCGTTTCTTATCAGTATCCCAAAAGACAGTCAAACAACAAGAGGGCGAGTATGAAGTAAACGCCGCAGAAGAGATCTCAACAGGTGAATGCTCGAAGATTTCTTTGAAGCGAAAACCATTAACGATCTTTTACTGAGAGAAGCCTAATACCACCAATTCTAATCCAAAACCAATTACCATACATGTTCCGTCTCCCTTCGAGTATAAAAGCTCAAAAGTAGTACCATAGATTATGAGTACAAGGTAATTGTTGAATCTAGACCAGTCCCTGTTGACAATGTTGATGAAATTGGAGGTATAACACATAGTGGGAGGTGTTATACACCTGATAACTTGTAGAAATACAAATTATTGTAGCCTTTTTATTTAGAATAATGAAAGTAGGAAAGAAGATTATGCGTCAATCATGCTTACAATTCATGCTAAACATCAAGTTTACGCCAAAGTACTTAAAAAGTAATTGTTGACCGCATTTCATGAGAAGATTGCACCAAAAGTGTTTATTTTGCAGATTACCACAAAAAGTCGGCATGCGTTAATCTTTCAAGGAACAAACAAACAGTCGCATGCCTCGGGATCTCTAAAATTGTCCCGACGAATCTTTTGTCAAACTTCCAGAATGTTGACCATCAGTGCAATGTTGGCATTCTTACCTACCGCATCAGATGAAGACGACAGATCAGAGCGAGAATCCCAACAAAGAACAGCGCACAGTTCTATAAATAGAGCTTTAACGCCATAAAGTAGAGAAGACTTTTCAAGATCCAGAAAAAAAGTCTAAGAGTTTTGAGAGAAAAATCCACCTTTACTTTCCACTCAACCCAACATCGAAGTATTGCTAAAACAATAGTCTAAGAGGACTTTCTCTCTTCGTTCGACCATAACCACACCAGCAGCCTTGGCAACCATCTGTTGAGCGCAAGAAATTGCTATCAACTGACTACTCATCTCACTTCTCTATTATTATTGTTATTGTAGTACATGTTTGTTTGAGACATTATCCATTATGTATTCATAAACTATGTCGCTTTCTTAATATCATCATGTTCATTTTCATCACTTTCCCCATCTGTTCTTTTGCTTTTATTTTCGCCATGAGTCACTAAACTTAACGGGGTACGGGAGAAGGTCATTATCGTGAACTAAGAAGATTTTAAAGAAGTTATCCTATTCGTTTAATGTGAAACCTGAAATCCAAATTCCCTACTTAAGCTAATAATTAAGATAATTTAACTAAGCATGAAATCCTATGTTGAAAATGTTGGGGTTGATGCCCTAAAGTCTCGTGTTCTGTAGTTTGTAAATAGTTTGTACAAACGCTTGCGATGTATAATATATGATATTTGTTTCACTTTTTGATTTTGCTCATCTGAATGTTTTATTTGCTTTACCACAAACCAATAAACTAAAATCCCTGGTTGTCTTTATGTAACTTAAACATGTATGTGGTAACATACAAGTTGATCATGTCTTAAGTGATAACCAAAATGGTCTGTAGTATATGGATATAAGAGGGAAACCTTATCTTGGTAATGCTATGGATTCGACCCGCTTAGTGGAATAGTTACAAGTGTTGTGACTTGTCACAGATGGTCTGATCCTGATCATTTGTGTAGGGGGCATGCGAGCGGGGGCGTCCTATACAAAGAGTTTGAATAAGATCTGACCATGAAGTTGCTCATGCGCTGAACGAGTGCTAAATAAATTTTCTTTGAAATAGCTTTAAGATAGCTTTGAGATAAGCCTTAACTAGTATAAATTTGGTTAAGTGTGAAGCCAAAAGGAACCATACGTTGGGTGTTAGAGAACATTAACGCATAAGATGAGGCTGAGTTAGTAGAGGTTTAATAGAGTTTAAGTTAAAGGCAACCATGGCTTGTAAGGCTGGACGCATGATTAGTCGAGGCTTTTGCAAGAGGCACTGACCAAGTTACTCATACGTTGAGTGAGAGTGGAGAGAGCGAGAGAAGTTTGAGCGAAAGGCGTTAGAAAGATGATCATATAGCGTTGAGGCGGCGCCGAGGGATGCGCTAGGTGATCGTGTAATTATGCACGATGTTAAGCAGTGTGAGGAGATGCACTAAACGATCGGGCTACACGATAGGTGTTAAGCACTACACGATTAGTGCGGGTGCTAAACGATAAGCGTAAAAGCTAAACGATAATGCTATGCGATAGTGCTACACGATAATGTTAAGCATTAAGCTGGCGCTAGATGATGAGCTTAAATGCTAGACGATGCGTAGGCATTAAGCGATACACTACACGATGGCACTACACGATAAGCGTGAGTGCTACATGATAGGCTAAGCGCTAGACGATGTGCATGCATGATAGTTGCAGACACTGGGCGATGAAATTGCATGATAAATAGTTGTGTTGGACGATAGGTAGATGCGTTAGACGATAAGGCATTGACACTATACGATGAAACTAAACGATGGGCGCGATAGTTAAAGCGATAGGCTATGCACGAGATCGTTGTGAGTGAGAGATTACTAAACGATTGAGCTACACGATGGGGCGTACAACTACACGATGGTCGGGCATGAAACGTTGTACTAAACGACAAGGATCTGAGAGCAGTGGGCTGGAAAAAGTTAACCGGACATATGGCGTTCGAAGGAAATGCCTAGCGACCATGCAAATTGAGTTGGACGAAGGAGAAAACATGCAATTTCGCTAACTTAAGCTGGAAAAAGATGAGGAAGACACTTTAAACAAGAGGTGGCAAGGTCGGGCATTGGCAGATTGGGAGAAGAATGCCTAGACATGCTCAAAGGAGGAGGTGTCAAGTTGGGGTGAAGGGTGAGACACCTATAAATAGGGCAAAATGCTTCACTTCAACTCATAAAGCATTTCAATTCGTAAAGATCACTTAAAAAGGAGTAAGTGAGAGAAATCCGTGCGTTGAACGGAGGAGAAGCAGCAGTGATCAGACGGAGGTCAAAACAGTGGCGTTGGAAGGAGCAAAGTGTATGGACAGACGCCTGGGCTAAGTTTAAATGAGGAGTTATTCCAAATTACTCGTGAAAATCAGGTGATTTTTAAACCAAAAGCTTTTGAATTGAATGTAGTTTTGGTATAAGGGCTTCTATGAAAAAATTCTAACTCTAAGGCTATCAAATTCAAGGAAAACCGAGAGGTGTTTACCAGTGGGGAGACGGTCAAGCCAGGTAGGGTGAACTTGAGACTCTGAACTTTCGAAAGGAATCTCAAAGCGAAACTTTAAGGTAAGCTAGTTAAGACATTTTCACACATTTTTGTAGAAGGAAATGTCTTGAGATAAGAGTCGGAAGAGTAGGTAATCTAAGCTTGAAGTTGAAACTGAAATAAGGTCCAAAAGGAGACTAAGGGAAACCGGGTGAACTGGGAAGGAAAAGCAATCCCAGCGGATCACTGTGAGTGGTTTCTTCTTTTAGTAAGTTAAACATGTTCTAAATTAATATGCTATGGTTTATTAATGAATGCTTATACTATGGGATGAGCATGGGATTGGGATAGTCAGGGGGTCTATGAACCTAGTACCTGAGCCCAAAAAAATGAAATCTCACAGGATGGTTAGGGGACCGAGAAGTCTAGATCCTAAGCCTGTGGGAGGGGGAACCTTGAGTGGGATGGTCAGAGGGCCAACGAGCCTAGCTTCTGAGCCCATGAAAGGGAGGACTATATACACATAGGTTAATAAATGTTTACAGTTGTGAAATATTAACTATCTACCTTGTGTGTATGTAGGTTTGTGAAAAGCTTCATTCAAAGATGGAGGTTTGCATAGTAACCTCATGATATACTGTTTATAAGTTTAAAGAGACTTATAATTATGATTCCACTCACTGGGCTTCAAAAGCCCATGTTTTATTTATCATATTTTCCTTGCAGGTAGCAGAAGAGTCCAAGTTGTAGGGACTAGTCAAGGTCTGTCATAAGTTAGAAGTAGTACTAAAAGAGTGTTGTAGTCGGGATGGGGCTACGTGTGTAAATATACTTTAGAAATTTGTAAACTAGTTTCCTAAACAAAGTATGTGATTTCACTTATTCGATCAAGTTTTCCGCTGCAATATTAAATGTTTTAAAAGGAAACTAGTAAAGAGTGGTCAATGGTTGTCATGAAAGAGTAACATTTGTTGTCATCACACCTCCTCTTAGATGAAGGTCAAAATCTTGAAAGGGGTGTGACATCTGTTGTCATCATGCCTCCTCCTATAACTAACTTCTTGAGAGAGAGGTAATTGTGGAATTTGTTAAGCGAAGCAAGAAGTATTTCTAGAGATAGAAACAACCTTGCACTCTCAAGTACACTCATTCATGCATCATAGAGATATGACAAGTGTGGCTAGCCACCGAGAGGTGCATGACAACCAGGAGTTATGAGCTGGGATAAATTCCTTCGACGAAGATTAGTGATGCAATAACGATCTTCTCCATACATTTTCTCCACGACTAGACTGTTGCTTTATTTATTCTCTCATTTGAGGCTCGTAGAATGTTTTTTTTTTCGATAAGCTAAAATTTAGTTCATCACATGTTCAAAGCACATACACACACATAAAAAAAAAAAAAAATATTAGCTTCGCTGTATAGATCACATTTATTTAATGTAATTGTTGCAGATCCCCGTATTTGTTGCAGATCCCCGTGTGTGACCAAGAAAATTTGTGATTGACACATGCTCATTACACTACGGCGTATACTATTAATAACACATATCAATCATAGTATATTTTAGAATGCATCGCATATTTTAAAAGGCAACAAGTTTTTGGTGCCATTGCTAAGGATATGACAACTGATTGAGTATTGGATTTTTATGTTTTCTTGCAGGCACTATTTCCTTTTTGGGAGTACTGCAGACTTAAGCGACAAGGTGCAGACGGTACATGAGTATAGGAACAGAACCCGAGCTCAACATCGACCCTGAAATAGAAAGGAATTTTCGTTATAGAGTAAGGCAGAATCATAATAGACGCAGAAGGAATATGGCCAACAACAACAATCAGAACAATAAGGTGGGAGCAAATGATGTGTTCGGTCATCAGCAACAGGATCCTGTTCTCCTTGCCACTGATCACAACATTCCAATGTGGAACTATGTGACACCGAACCTCTATGACTTTTCACGGGGTATCGCAAGGCCTACAGTTGATGCGAATATAAGATTCGAGATCAAATTGGTAATGCTACAAATGATCTAGAATGCCGACCAATTTGGAGGAATGCAGGGTGAAGACCTACATGCCCATCTTACAATCTTTGTGGAGATGTGTAACGCATTCTTGATCCCAGGCATGATGCCATCAAGGATTCACCTATCTTTATTCCCTTACACTATTCGAGACAAGACTAAGAAATGGCCTATTCACTTGAGCCTAATGAGATAGTATCTTGGGACCAATTGATTGAAAGGTTTATGAAGAAGTTCATCTTGGGACCAATTGATTGAAAGGTTTATGGAGAAGTTATTTCCCCCTACTGTTAATTCAAGGAGACGAAGGGAAGTTCTAAATTTTGTGCAAGAAGATACTAAAACCTTTAGCACCGCATGGGTTAGATTTCGACACGTCGTAAGAATTGTTCACATATTGGCATCCTTGACTGCGTTCTTATGGAAACATTTTACAATGGGCTAAACAAAGTCACCTAGGCAGTTATAGATGCCTTTGCAGCTGATGGCTTCATGGACAAGACATACACAGAGGCTAAGGTAATCTTGGATCAAGTTTCAAGAAACACAAATGATTGGGTGGATAATGGTTATGGGAGCCATAATGTTGAAAAAAGGAAGACGAAAGGGCGATAATACCAATAGATATTGTAAGCATACTAGCCGCTTAGATGGCCGCGGTTACATCTCTTCTTCAAACCATGGTGGTTAACCAAGGCGCACTAAATAGAAATGCTATACAATTGAACATAATAACGCAAGTTGCGACAGTTAGCTACATTCAATGTGGAGAGCCCCATTCAGTTGAAGATTGCCCGCAAGACCCGCAATCTTTATTCTCAATTCATGACAATTCGTTCAATAGCATATATAATCTAGGTTAGAGGAATCACCCTAACTTCGGATGGGGTGGAAACCCAGAATAATCTGGGCAGAGAAATTTGCATCAAATTCTGCAAGCGCATAAGGGATACACTCCCAGATTCCATCAACATCCTTAAGGTCATCAGCAACATCAGAGCCGAAACTAGTATAACCACAACCAAGCGTCAAGTTCCAATGCATCGTCATCTCTAGAAGCGCTCCTCAAGGAGTACATTCAGAAGAATGATGCATTAATTCAATCACAAGCTGCCATCATACGAAATTTAGAAGTCCAAGTGGGACAGCTCGCTAGTGATCTAAAAGCTAGGCAACCAGAATCCTTACCAAGCAATTTCGAAGCTCTGCGAGGGAATGGGAAAGTGCATTGTCAAGCTGTGACACTACGCAATGGAAAAACTATAAGTCACGCACCAACCATCCCCCAAGAAGCAAAGCCAAACAAGCCGCATGTAACACAAGTAAAAGAATCGTCCATAGATACTGATCTTGCACCTACTCTAGAGGGAAATGTTAACTCGACCAGCAACTTGTCTACTTCTTCATCGAGAACGTCAGATTTACGTACTGATACTGAACAAATATATAAGAAAGCTTCTTCCCAAACAACCAGTCCAGAGCTTACGATGCCAACATCCAATGCGTCCAATGAACAAAAGCAAGCAAGAGAAATCTTACAAGCCCCGCCACCATTCCCCAGTAAGCTAAAAAGAAAAGATGACAGCCAGTAGTTTAAGAGATTTTTAGATGTCCTAAAACAACTTCACATCAATATACCTCTTTTAGAAGCACTAGAGTAGATGCCCAGCTACATGAAGTTCCTAAAAGATATCCTTGCCAACAAAATAAGGCTAGGTGAGTATGTAACTGTGGCGCTAATGCATGAATGTAGCGCATAATTCAGAAGCAATATCACTAAGAAGCTGAAAGACCCAGGCAACATCACCTTACCATGCTCCATCGAAGGAAAAGAAGTTGGTCATATGTTATCTGAACTTGGCGTAAGCATCAACTTGATATTGCTCTTTATTTTCAAAAAGTTGGGAATCGGTGAGGCCAGGCCTACCACCATAACCTTGCAACTTGCTGATAGGTCAATAACGCACCCCAAGGAAAAACTTGAGATGTACTCGTACAAGTAGACAAGTTTAATTTCTCAACTGACTTTATTATCCTAGATTATGAGGTGGACACAAATATCCTCATCATTTTGGGGCGCCCATTCTTAGCTATAGGGCGTGTTCTGATAGACGTATAAAAAGTGGAGTTAACCATCCATATAGACGATCAAAAAGTTAAATTCAATGTGTTCAATGCATTGAAATACCTAGATGATATGGAAACCTGTTAGTGCATTGACGACATTGGAATTGGACATTAGGAAATAATGTAGAAGGAATTGGAGAAAGAAGATGAGGACAATTTGATCATGGAAGAAGCTCGTGCGCTGATAAAATCAAACCTTTGTTTTGAGTCTTTAAACTTATTTGAAAGAACCACATCAAAAACCAAACCCTCCCTCGAATAGCCACCTACATTAGAGCTCAAGGCTCTTCCAGCACACCTCAAGTATGTTTACTTGGGTGATAATGACACTTTGCCAGTCATTATTTCTGCTGCATTGAATGCGTAAGATGAGAAAGCCTTACTAAACATGATGAAGAATTACACAAAGTCAATTGGTTGTGTTGGGAATGTCCTAAAACTTGCAGTTCGTAAATATTGTTAACATATTTTATTTATCAATAAAAGTATTATTCAGTATTTTATTCAATTTTTATTGATATCGAATTCTGTTGTAAAAATCTAATTAACTAATTCATAGCTATAAATATGAATACTTTAACTTTACGCCGACATAAAAGAGGATTAAGTTTTAATATATAGCCAAAATAGTCTATAAGTATATGGATGAGATTGGGTATCTCATCTTAGTGACACTATCGAATGCGACCCATTTTGTATACTGAAACAAATGATGTGATCCCAAAGTCACTCATGTGGAGATGTGTGAGTGGGGTCATCCTATGCAATGAGTTTGCATAAGACTGGACCTTGAAATAGTCACTTTTCTTTATAACGACCGTTTACTGTTCAAACTGACTATTTAAAATTCAATGACCTAGGGTAATTTGATATTAATCTTGAGCTAACTATGAACTCTTGTTTATTCAAGATTATCCTTTGATCTGCTTAAGTAGGAGTAGTCCAACAACATTGCTCAATAAGCTTCCTGGGGATAAAACCGGATAGATAGCTAGGGACATAGTTCTGCAAGGTCGAACTCACTCCTACTTGATTTAGGGTTAGCAGATAGGTTGTTCTTTTAAGCACTAATTCCTAGCCTTGAACAATGGGGCCCCGCTCTCTCATGATCGGAAGAGTTATGGTTTATAAATTAGACTATAAACCAATTGTTCAATGGAGGATTAGCGGGAGCTTAAGGAGCAAGATGTATTTATAGGGGTAAAATGGTAATTTTGACATAGCCATAAATACGAACAACCTGTGAAGGATTGACTTACTAATTATGGTTATAGTGGACAAAAATATATCTACAGTGAGGAGAGTGATACTATCGAGCTATAGTAGTATGTCTCGGTAGTTAATGAAAATCGATTAGTTCAATTTAAAGAGTTTAAATTAATTACTTATAAATCATTGCAGCTCATGATCTGTAGGTCCATAAGGTTTCTTTACTGACTCATAAATTAAATCTTGAATTAGTGAGCTGAGCAAATTTGAATTGTTCAAATCGAAATTAGGGTTTTTGAATTTATAATGTTCAAATTCATTTTAGGGATTAATTGATTATATTTGATATAATTAATGTGTTTAATATTGAACGAAATTAGAGAGTTTAAAATAATTAAATATTGATTTAAATGTTGAATTGCATGAATATGATTCATGTATTAAATAGGTGTTTGATTAATCTAATTTTTTATATTAAATTATTATTTAAATTAATTAATTAATTATTTAAATAAATTATTTTTAAAATTAGAAATTCATAAATAAATTTAATGAAAGGTGATTTTATGAAAATCATTTTTAATTTTGAAAAATGATTTTTATTTTAGAAAAAGAAGAAAAAAAACAAGTTAGTGGACTAATCCAACTTTGATTGGAATAATCCATTAAATCCAACACCTAAGCCTAAGAATTAATGCAATTTGAAGTGTCAAATTGTATTAATACTTAGTGCTTGCATGTATTAAACATTTAAATATGTTCAATATCTCAGATTTTAGGACATGCAACTTGAATTTTTGAGAAAAATTTTAAACCCTTCCAGCCTAAAAACCCTCTTCAACCTCACCCTAATTGATCTCATTTCAGTGTTTCCACCACACATTCACAGCTAGAGATCAGGAAAAAGAAAAAAAAAAAAAAACTCTTCTTGGTGGTCTACTGTGAGTTTGAAGATCTAATTCGTGGATTTTAGCTGGAATTAAAGAGTTTTCATCAAAGGTAATGTGTTCATGAAACCCTCTTTAGAAAACAGTTTTGATGCATGTTTTCAAATTCAAATTAAGTGTAATTTGAGTATTTATTGATTCAGATTTCTTCTGTTGCTTGTTAGTTTGCCCTGTCAGGCTGCACTCTAGTTGACATTAAAGGAATTAGTCCTTCTACGATTAGAAGAAGGAAAAGGGGGCTCAATTGAAAGGCAATACAGGCTAAACCCAGCCATGTATGAAGTGGTAAAAAAAGTTATTATCAAATGGCTCGATGCTACAGTCATTTACCTGATCTCCGATAGTAGTTGGGTTAGCACCGTCCAGTGTATACCTAGGAAGGGAGGGATGATAGTAGTGGGGAATAGTAAGAATGAATTGATCCCCATAAGAATTGTAACTGGTTGGCGCTTATGTATGGATTATTGCAAATTAAACTAAGCGATGAAGAAAGATCATTTCCCGTTACCATTCATTGACCATATGCTAGACAGGCTTGCGAGAAATGAATTTCCTTGCTTTCTAGATGGATATTTGGGTTACAACCAAATAGCTATAGTGCCTGAAGACTAAGAGAAAACAACCTTCACGTGCCCCTTTGGCACTTTCATCTTTTGGCACATACCCTTTAGGTTATGCAATGTGCTCGGTACCTTTCAGCGATGTATGATGGCGATCTTTTCTGAATTCCTGGAGGAATCCTTGGAGGTATTATTGAATGATTTCTCTGTGTTTGGCGATTCATACAATGGTTGCCTAACTAACTTGGAGAACGTGTTGAGAAAATTCGAAGAGACAAACCTTATCCTCAATTGGGAGAAGTGCCATTTCATGGTCACTGAGGGCATCGTATTAGGCCATAAAATATCCAAAGCAAGGCTTGAAGTGGATCAAGTGAAGATTGACGCGATAGCCAAATCTTTGCCACCTATCAATGAAAAAAAACATTGAGAAGTTTTTTGGGCCATGCAGGATTTTATAAGAGATTCATCTGAAGATTTTCCCAAATCGCCAAGCCTCTCAATACATTATTTAAAGCCAATAGAATCTATTATTTCAATGACGTTTACATACAAACATTCAATACTTTGAGAGAAGCGCTCATATTTGTGCCCATTCTAGTGGCGCCAAATTGGTTGCAACCCTTCGAGTTAGTGTGTGACGCAAGTAATTATGCAGTAGAAGCTATTTTGGGCCAGCGAAAAAAATAAAATCCTTCATTCTATTTACTATACCAGTAAAACTTTAAATGACTCGCAAAAGAACTACACCACTACTGAAAAGAAGATGCTTGTGGGGGTGTTTGTGATTGATAAATTTCAACAATATTTGGTGGGGTCGAGTGTTGTGGTGTATACTGATCAATCTATGATCAAACACCTCATGACTAAAAAAGATTGCATGATTCGTTGGGTTTGGCTATTGCAGGAATTTGATTTGGAGATTATGGACAAGAAGGGAACCGAAAACCAGGTGGCTGACCACATATCGAGGGTAGAACATCTTGAGACCCAGAAAAAAAAAGAGAGACATAGAAGACTGCTTCCCTGATGAAAAGATGATGGCTGTGAGTGATAAAGAGCCATGGTATGCAGATATTGTAAATTTTCTAGTTTGCGACCAAACACCAGAAGATTACTTATAGCAAGAAAAGAAGAAATTGTGCCATGAAGCTAAGTTCTACTACTGAAATGACCCATTCTTGTATAAATTGGGACCAGATCACATTTTGCATCGATGCATTCCTGAGACTGAAACTCAGCGTATCTTAGAGCAATGTCATGAGTCCCCATATTGCGAACACTTTGAGGGGCAAAGGACTACTGCTAAAGTTCTTCAGTGTGGTTTCTTCTGGTCCACTTTATTCAAAGATTCCCGTACCTATTTGTAAATTGTGATCGCTGTCAGAGAATGGGTAACATATCGAAAAGGAATGAAATGCTATTAACTTCCATCTTAGAAGTTGAATTATTTGATATATGAGACATAGACTTTATGGGGCCCTTCCCAACCTCTGAAGGTCATCAGTACATTCTAATCGCAGTAGATTATGTCTCTAAATGGGTAGAAGCCATCTCTTGCGTAAAAAATGATGCGATCACAGTGGAAAAGTTTCTAAAGAAGAACATCTTTACACGGTTTGGAATGCCCTGAGCGGTAATCGGTGATGAAGGTACGCACTTTATTAATCACATCATTTCTAACGTACTAATGAAATTCAATATCAGTCACGATGTTGCGACAACCTATCACCCACAGACAAATGGTCAAGCGGAAGTTTCTAACAGGGAAATACAATCCATCATTGAAAATGTGGTTAACACCTCGAGGAAGGATTGGGCGTAACGACTTGATGAGGCACTGTGGGCTTATCACACTACCTACAAAACACACATCGACATGTCTCTCTATGTGCTAGTGTATAGGAAGGCTTGTCACCTTCTGCTAGAACTGAAACATGAAGCGCAATGGGCCCTGAAGAAGCTGAATTTGGATCTGGAAAGTGCAGGAAAGGCAAGAAAACTTCTGCTGAATGAGCTAGCTAAATGGCATTCCACCGCATATGAAAACACCAAGCTATACATAGAGCAGACGAAGAAATGGAATGACAATAGAACTTGTAAGAAAGATCAGGCTATGGGCCAAAGAGTTTGGCTATTTAACTCTCGTCTTCATCTTTTTCCAGGAAAACTAAAGTCTTCGGACCCTTCATTGTCAAAGAAGTTTTCCCCCATGGTGCTGTCAAACTAAGCAATGAATATGGGAGTTAAGGTCAATGGTCAACGCCTAAAGCCTTACTATGGATAGATGCGCCTTGCGGTACTATCACTCTAATTCTTTCAAAGGCATTTATCCTATCTTTATCATGCTTTCCTAGATAACTTCTTGTTCTTACTTTCTTTGTACTTTCTTGATATTTTGTGAATCTGTTGCTTGTCCTCTACAATTGCGA
The DNA here is from genome assembly GCF_027475165.1 of Benincasa hispida. Classification (NCBI taxonomy): domain Eukaryota; kingdom Viridiplantae; phylum Streptophyta; class Magnoliopsida; order Cucurbitales; family Cucurbitaceae; genus Benincasa; species Benincasa hispida. The sequence goes on from NC_143488.1 coordinate 47,708,892, forward strand.
TGATTACAATTACACTCTTGATGAACTACGTTAATCTATGTAATAATGGCTAAAGGATGAAACTTCTTGACCATTGCGCTAATTCATCCTAGCCAGGTAAAGTAACATTCGTCAAGCCTCAACATAGAAATGCGAAAGGTTTATAGGTTACACTTCCGAGGAGTCATTAAGTGCGTTGCTGGACGAAATGTCCTTTCGTTCGTCCAACATTTAATGGTAGGTAAGCTTTTTGGATTCCTAAGCCTGTCGATAATCATTTCTCCTCGTCATTGTGATTCCCCTTTGCCAAGCCTATATAAGCTTTTCCGTTTCCTCCTTTCAGCCCTTATCAAAATCAAAGAAACCATGAAGCCCTTCAAAACCTCTCCATAAGTTTCTTCGCTTATTCCTTGCCTTCAACATAATAAATGGCTGACTAATAATTCAACCTTCCAACTTCATCTATTTCGTTGGCTAGGACTCTACTATCGGTAAGAGAGGCTGCAATTTTAGTAGCCAACCGACAAGTGTCAACTCAGCCCAAACCCTTTCCACGACCTCTTCCAAAAGGAGAAGAAAGATCGTGAAGAGCTAGAAAAGGCTCAGTAAAGGAAAGAAAAGAAAGAGAAAAGAAAAACAAAAAAAAAGCAGCGTAAGAAGGTTGAAAACACTTGAAGAAAGAAGAACAACATTGGCAGAGAGCTAAAAGTCCGATCATAGAGGGAGAATCAACCACCGCAAGGGTAGATGAGGCTGTAGCGATAAAGGGTACTAAGCGAAGTAAGCAAGCAAATGCAAAAATCCCTTGCGAGAGGTTGGCCGAAGATGAGGCTCAACTTTAAGATCATCAAGAGGAAGAAGAAGAGGAAACCACTACACAAGTCATCAGTCGATCCAAAGAGCAGGCAGCAAAAAGAGAGGCAACTAATACTCTGGGCGCTTCTCAAGTGACTAGACTTGAGGTTGTTTGGAATGATATCCTAAATCTTCTTATAACCTTGTAATTTGTAAACTCTGTATAAACATATTGCTATTAATAAAATAAGTGTTATTTTATAAGCATTTACTCAATCCAATAAACTAAGATCCGAGGTTATTTTATGTAAATTTAAAAAAGTATGTAGAGACATACAGGTGGATCTTGTTTAAATAATAATCTAAATGGTCTGTAGTATATGGATAAGGTTGGATACCTTATCCTGGTGACACTACGGATATTGTCTGCTTTGTAGGTGTTACAAATGTTGTAAAGTGCTATAAATGATCTGATCCTAATCATTCATGTAGAGACATGCGAGCGGGGGTATCTATACAAAGACTTTGTATAAGACAGAACCACGAAATGATTAATCTCTTTATATAACACTATTGATAATAGAGACTTACATTTCACTAGGATGACTATAGGTGACATGACCTGAATCCTAAATGAGTTGTCTCCTGTTCATGAAGGTGGTGATTTGATTTGTATGGGTGAGAGTGGCTAGATTGCCAACTCAACAAGCCTACCATATTGGGGATTCGTCTGATTGGGGAGCTGGAAACTCAGCTTCACAAGAAGGAATTCACTCCTTCTTCGATGCAGGGGTAAGTAGATAAATTGCTCTCTTAAGGGTAGATTCTGGGTCTTGAACATAGTGGCCACACGCTCTCTTAGGAAGATAAGACTTAGTCATAATGGGACTATGATTTATTGTTTATTAAAGGAATCAATGGTACTTAAGGAGTTAGATGTAACTATAGGGGCAAAACGGTAATTTGGCCCAATTGTACTTACGAGCAATTTGTGAAGGATCATTGCACTGTTGATAAATTGACACCGAAATATATCTATAGTGAAAAGAGTGTAGCTGTCGGTCTTTAGTGGAGTGACTGGCAGCTAACAGATGGTAGATATCGTGATTAAAGAGTTTTATCAGTTATTCATGTACCGTTGGAGCTTCAAGCTACAAGTCCATAAGATCTCCTTGGCAGCTCAATGGATTCAAGTTGAGAATAAGTTTTTAGGTTAGTTTGAAATGTTCAAATTAACAAGAGGGAATTTGATTATATATGATATAATTAAATTAAGTCAATTATATATGATATAATTGATATAATGTATTTGATACATTATTAGATTGGAGGAATTAATATAAAATAGGAAAAGTACTATTGTTTATATGTTGCATATGATGTAATATTACAACTATAGGTTATAAATATAATATGATAAGTTAGTTATTGTATTGATTTATGATTTATTAATTATATGATAATTAATATTTCTTTTTTTAAATAACCGACCACTAAGGTGGTTATACACGATTTATAGTAACTGTGAGATAAAATAAAAAATAGTTTTTCAAATCACTCAGTTGAAACGTCTCACATAATTCACTATCGAGTAAAAGGAGTTTTACTACACGATAGTGTTATAGAGATTAAACAATCGAGGTCGAGTTTACTATATGATAGTACACTTTACTAAACGATCGAATATCAACTCTATACAATAGACCTTCTTCTTTTATACGATTGTTCATCGCATACTCAATCATCTACTCGATCGTTTACTTCCTCTTTCCCTCTATCCAAATTCATAGAGAGCTCACAAATCTTGGATTCTCACACCGAGAATACCAAGATAATCTTGTTGTTGTGTCAAGTTCTGTTTGAGGATTGAGGATCGAGTTTTACTCACTGGTGATTGAGGATCTTCCAGTCGATCGTTGCGTTTGTACTGTTTGGATGCGTTGATGATTGATCGAGGGAAATACGTGAAGAAAGAGTTCTTCAAAGGATCCGTTTCCGCTCAAAAGTCATCTAGTTTTAGAGTTTCTTCAATTGGTATCAGAGACGGGTTGTTCTGATTTCCAAATTCCATTTTTGTCTTGAATGTCATTTACAGTCTTGGTGGGTTTTAAGTATTCTACAATGCATTTAAGGGTTAAGTGTGGTTGTGGATGTTGTTGTTGATGGATGTTTACGGGATAGTTGCCTCTGTTTAAAGCTTTCTTTACATTTCCAAAAATTAATTTGTAAAGGCCCCTGCATTTTTTTCGCATAATCAACAAGCAATCGAGTCTGTATTCAAGTTTTTGCTTTATTTCAGTCGTTCGTGGTGAAGCTTCAGAAGCAAGGAGTTGTTGTTTTCTTCGAGGAAGAAGATGAATCGTTGGTCGCATCGTATGGCTTAAGTTAAATGATTGTTTAGATTTGGCTATGCGATCCTGTAGAAAAGTTCTACTTGATCGTGTAGTATTTACTAAACGATCGCATAGCTAATGCTACGCGATCGAGTAAATAGTTTACTCGATCATGTTGCATTGGATACTCGATTGCATAGACGCTCGGGGTAAAGGATCGCAGAGTATATGATACTCGACACATGATGTGTGTGCTAAACGATTGTGTAGGCCAGCATGTTCATCGCATAGTACTGGCTACATGATCACTCGGTATATGATACTCGACGCATGCTACTCGATCGTGTAGACAATCATGTTCATCGCATAGTCGTTGGCTGCACGATCGCATGGCATGCGTTACTCGATATGCACTGCATGATCGCATGGACTTTTATGCTCATCGCATAGTCCTTAGCCACGCGATCAATGCTACACGATCATTTTATACTCGATAAGCGTTACTCGACGATCTGAAGAAAGTGCTACACAATCAAGTGACGAGGCTTCGCCCGAGCGGTTCAATACCCGATTCGCCTGTTTGAACCAGCTTACTCGTTCCTTTTGTAATAGTTAGCTTTTCTTTCCGGTTTTGAGGCATAATTATCTCGATCCATCAAATTTTATTTAATGTTCATGTGATGTATGTTTGTTTATATTCTATAATATATGATATATAGATTTAAAACCCACCATAGGTTATGCATTTTATTCATGCATCATCTTTATATTATAAGTGTTATAATATAGTAGTTTGCATGATTGAATTACATTAAAGCATGCTCATGCATCATATAATATAAGAGTTATAACATATGCATGCATTAAGTATATTCATGCATCATCTTATATTATATGTGTTATAATATAAGGGTGTATGTTAGCATGTATGCTTAGTTCATTACTTGTTATATAAAAGTTATATATAGTAGTAATGAATGAACATCGCATGAAGCATGACACTTAGGTTTATTTATAAAAGTTATAAATGCTTTGTGGATGTCTAGCTTAGTAATATGGTTTATTTTGATTGTTTCATTCTTTATAAGAGTTAGAATAATGAAATTAGAATTAAAATCAATAACCAAGATTTGCATGCAAACTTAGGTAAAATCATTTTTTAAAATAGTTTTAAAATTTGATTGAGATAGATCTAAGCTCACAAATTTCAAATGAGATTAGAAATTAGATTAATCTTTGAAATCAATTTAATAAAAGATTAAATTTGTAACAAATCTATCTATAAGAGGCCTTTTGTCTAAGTCGGGTTTTGGCTAGGCTGGGGTATTTAAGCTGACAGAAACGGAACACCCCTACCTGGGAACCTACCTGAAAAGGTAAATTAGATAGATTTACTAGAAGCATGCAATTGTTGATTAATATTTGTTAAAGTGTTTAATAATGTTAATAAGAATTTTTTAACTTTCCAAAGTAAGTGTTACTTTTGGCAAACTTAAACAGTCACTTAGTAAAAATAACTAGTCGTATTTTTCTAAGTAAATTAAACCTTAAGTTGTTAAAATGCTCAGTGGGAGGAAAAGATATATATGATATGTCATTTTCACTCACGTATCTCCCTTAATGTTCACACCGTGAGATTCATGCTTGGCCTGTAACTCCAGAAATGGATAAGGTTGCTTTAGTTTTTGGTCCAATCGATTTTCCCTTTGGTTGGCTTCTTGGGGCGGAACTCTAGGATCTAAAATGAAGAGCCACACTTACGGGAAATTGTTAAGCAAGTTAATGACTTCTTGATCATATCAATGATGGCTAATCGTTATAGGAATAAGAGTTATTCTGGTGTAATGATTAGTTGAGAGTGTCTCAATTCAGTGAAGGGAGAAATTGACTATCCTTCGGTGGCTTTTGTCCTAAATCACTGAAGCGTCATTGCAAAACTAGATGTATTATGGGATTCATTTAGATTTTGCTAGACCTGATTGGATTTGTTTTAAAGATTTATGCTAAAAATCTAATGTAGATCAATATGTTTGTTTTTCAACAAAATGTCAATGTTTGATTTTCTGTTAGTTACCTTTTTCTACTTTGACCGGTTCTAGTGACATGACGTGAAAAGAGTCTATTAAAACATTTTTCGTGGAAAGCGACCTCAAGTTTGTCATTTTTGAGGATTGTCCTCAAGTCCCAACCCCTGATGCACAGCGAATTGTTCGTAATGCATATGAGGTGTGGATGAAGGCTAATTCGAAGGCCCGACTTCACATTTTGGCAAACATACCTGATGCATTGGCCAAAAGGGTTGAGAATATGGTCATTGCACCGAGAACTTGGGATTATTGCAAGAATTGTTTGAACGTAAGTTCTTACTTTTTAAGCAAAATGGGATTGATGACAATAAAACCAGTAGTGTCAGTTCCCAAGATAATCTCCAGTCCTTATTGAATGTCAAGGGACTAACAGAGAAAGCAATTGTTGCTGACTCTGATGAAGTTTATTGACAAGGACTGTCCTCTGAAATGAAACTTGGAGTTTATAATACAGGTTCTGATACTGATCCAACTACTCTCCAAAAAAGGAAGAACTCCAAAGACGATAAATGTGATTTATTTGTCTTGGAGACGTGCTTGGTAGAGAATGATGATTCTACCTGGATAATTGATTCAGAGACTACTAACCACGTATGTTCTTCTCATCAAGGATTTAGTTCTTGGAAATAGTTGGAAGTTGGAGAGTTGACTCTTAGAGTCCGTACTGGTGAGGCTGTTTCAGTTGTTACTGTAGGTAGGCTTAAGTTATTTTTGGACCAGAAATGGTATCTGTTATTGGATAATGTTTATGTAGTTCCTCATATCAAGAAGAACTTAATTTCAGTTTCTTGTCTTATTGAACAAAATTATTCCATCTCCTTTTCTGAGAATAAAGTGATTATTTTTAAGAATAGTATGGAGATAGGTTTTGGTTAAATTAAAAATAACTTGTATGTAATAAGGCCGCTAGTCATAAAAGCCTTGCTTAATACTGAAATGTTCAAAATAGCAACAATTGTGAAAAGACCAAGAGTTTCTCCTAAAGAAAATGACCATCTTTGGCAGCTAAGGTTAGGTCACATCAATCTCAATAGGATTGAGAAGTTGGTGAAAAGTGGACTTCTAAATGGTTTGGAAGAAAACTCTTTGCTAGTATGTGAATCTTGCTTTGAAGATAAAATGACCAAACGACCTTTTCCTAGAAAAGGTTATAGAGCCAAGGAAACCTTGGAGCTTATACATTCAGACCTCTATGGTTCGATGAGTGTAAGAGCACAAGGTGGGTATGAATATTTCATCTTTTTCATAGATTATTATTCTAGATTTGGGTATCTATACCTAGTGCAACATAAGTCTAAAGCTCTTGAAAAGTTCAAGGAGTATAAGACTGAAGTTGAAAACTTGTTAGGTAAAAAGATAAAAATACTACGATCTGATCGTGGTGGAGAGTATATGGACTTAGAATTCCAGAACTATATGATAGAACATGGAATCATGTCTCAACTCTCAGCTCCAGGTACACCTCAGCAGAATGGTGTATCAGAAAGGAGAAACAGAACCCTGATGGACATGGTTTGGTCTTTGATGAGTTATGCTCATCTTTCAGACTCGTTTTAGGGATATGCAGTATAGACTGTAGTTTACATTTTGAATAATGTTCCCTCAAAGAGTGTTTCTGAAGCACCTTTTTAGTTACAAAGAGTTCGTAAAGGTAATTTATGCCACTTAAAGATTTGGGGATATCCAGCCCAGTGCTTGTGGCTAACCCTAAAAAGTTGGAACATCGTTCGAAAGTATGTCTATTTGTAGGTTATCCCAAATAAACGAGAGGTGGATACTTCTATGATCAAAGTGAAAATAAAGTGTTTGTATCGACAAAAACTGCCTTCTTGGAAGAAGACCACATAAAAGATCATAAGCCATGAAGTAAACTTGTTTTAAATGAGATTCTAATGAGACTGCTGAGACTTCAACAAGAGTTGTTGAACAGGCTGATAGATCAACAAGAGTTGTTGATGTCAGTACATCTAGTCGACCATCTCAAGAGTTGAGATTGCCTTGACATAGTGGGAAGGTTGTGAACCCACCTGTATGCCTTGACATAGTGGGAGGGTTGTGAACCCACCTGTACGCTACATGGGTTTAATAGAAACCCAAAACATCATATCTAATGATGGAGTTGAGGATCCGTTGTCTTATAAGCAAGCAATGAAAGATGTTGACAAATATGAATGAATTAAAGCCATGAAGCAAAAAACGGAATCAATGTACTTCAATTCTGTCTAGGAGCTTGTAGATCAAACTGATGGGGTAAAACCTATAGGTTGTAAATGGATCTACAAGAGAAAAAAAGGTGTAAATGGAAAGGTATAGACCTTTAAGGCTAGACTTGTGGCAAAGGGTTATACTCAGGTTGAGGGAGTGGACTATGAAGAAACTTTCTCACCTGTTGTCATATTAAACTCTATCAGGATTCTCCTGTCTATAGCCATATATTATGACTATGAGATATGAAAAATGGACGTCAAGACTGCCTTTTTGAATGGTAATCTTAAGGAGACCATCTACATGTTGGGAATGTCCTAGAACTCGTAGTTCATAAATTTTGTGTTAAACATTCTATTTATCAATATTATTGAGTATTATATTCAATAAAGTTGTTTGCATTCTATTATGAAAATCCAATAAACATATCCATGGCTATAGTATGAATACATTAACTTTATGTGGTGACATAAACAGGATCAAGTTAATAATATATAGCCTAAATGGTCTATAAGTATATGGATGAAATTGGGTATCTCATCATGGTAACAATATTGGATGGGGCTCATTTTGTATAGGTAATACAAATGATGTGATCCACAGATCATTCATTAGAGATAGTGAGTGAGGGCATCTTATGCAATGACTTTGCATGAAGACTGGACCACGAAATAGTCACTTTTTCTTTATAACATCCGTTTATTGTTAAAACTGACTATTTCATACTAAAGTAACCTAGGATAACTCGATCTTAATCCTGAGCTAGCTATGAACTCCTGTTTATTTGGGATTTTTCTTTGATCTGCATGGGTGAGAGTAGTCCAATAACACTGCTCAATAAGCCTTCCATTTTGGGATAAGACCGGATAGATAGCTGGGGACATAGCCCTGCGAGATGGAATTCACTCCTACCCATTTTAGGGTTAGCAAATAGGTTGTTCTCTTAAGTACTGATTCTAGGTCTTGAACAATCAGAGCCCCACCTTCTCATGATAGAGAGGGACGTGATTTATAAGTAGTATTATGAATCAATTATTCATTAAAGGGTTAGTGAGAACTTAAGGAACAAGATGTATTTATAGGGGTAAAACGATAATTTTTACCCAGCTGTAATTACGAACAACTTGTGAAGGATCGACTTATTGATTATAGTTTACATGGACAGAAATATATCTACAGTGAGAAGAGTGCAACTATCGAGCTATAGTGGTGTGCCTTCATAGTTAACAAATACTAATTAATTCGGTTTAATGAGTTTAACTGACTAATTATAAATTGTTGGAGCTCATGATCTGTAGGTCCATTAGGTCCCTCTACTAGCTCATAAATTGAAATAACAAATTGAGTATTAATAGGATGAATTTTGGAATTAGGGTTATGAATTTGAAATGTTCAAGTTCAATTTTTAGGGTTTTCAATTAATTGTATTTGATACAACTAAAAATGTTTAATTTAGTTAAAGTTAAACAAAATTGGAGAATCAATTAATATTTAAATTATGATTTAAATATGAAATTGAATCATATTGGTGAAATTGGTGTTTTATTAATTTAATATTTAGATATTAAATTAATATTCTTTTAATTAAAATCAAAATTAGTTTTATTTAAATTAATTATTTTGATTTAATTTTATAAAACTAACTTAAAATAAAATGGTTTTATTTAAAACCATTTTTTCAATTTTAAAATTAGTTTTAAGTTAGTGGATTTTTCTAAATTTTGGAAAAATCCACTAACTACAATCTAATGGAATTTCATCAAATTCCAATTGATTTATGCAATTATCACCTAGTAGGTAGTGCCATCCATGAAGCCCTATTGGTTTGCATGATTTCTATCTATATATAGAAGTTCCATGCAGAAAGATGAGAGAGATTTTCTGAGTTTACTTACTGAAGTACTAGAAAATTAACACCCTACTCAACCTTCACTAGTTTATCCTCAATTCAGCTTAATTTGAGTGTTTCCACCACACATTCCTTCTTGAGCATAGTGGAGAAGATCTTGGTGGTGGTTTTCTTGAAAAATCAAGCTTAATCTTTGTGAAATTCTGCTGAATTCGTGGAATAGATCTTCAAAGGTAATATTTGTTTCAAACCCTCTTATAAACGTCATATACATAGCATGTTTAAAACTCAAATTAAATGTAGCTTAATTGTTTATTGATTATGAATTCTTCCGTTGCATGTTATATTACTCATTCACTACATGGCTCAACCAGAAGGATTCATTGAACAAGATCAAGAGCAAAAGGTTTGTAAGCTTAATCGGCCCATTTATGGACTGAAACAAACATCTAGATCTTGGAATATACAATTTGATACTGCGATTAAATCTTATATCTTTGATTAGAATGTTGATGAGCCTTGTATTTACAAGAAAATCATCAACAGCTCAGTAGCTTTCTTTGTGCTGTATGTGGATGATATCCTACTCATTGGAAATGATGTAGGTTTTCTGACTGACGTTAAGAAATGGCTAGTTGCCCAATTCCAAATGAAAGATTTGGGATGAAAGAAATCGAACATAAGATTTCCATGAGCAGCGAAATGATCGTTCTAAATTCCATTCGTATTTGAACATAAACAATTACAGTCAAGAAACGGAAACTTACTGGTCATGCAATATATGAAATTACAGCATGCTTTTAATAAGATCAAGGGAAAAATTAACATACCTTTGAAGACTCATCTTGAAACACCCTCGATCATGAACGCTTGAACAATCTCCAAGACTGCAATCACGAATGCTCGAACACTCAACCGCAACACAGCACGATCACAATGACTACGAACTCAGTGATCTCCAAGATCATAAACACAGCGAACTCAATGAACGGCCTCCAAAAACCTCGAACTATGTCTAGTTGAGTATGACACCACCACAATGGCTACCTTGGTATTCTTGGTGTGAGAATCCATAAGTGTGGCCTCTGTGTGGACTTGGTTAGAGGAAGAGACCGAAGGAAGAACAATCGTCTAAATGATTGAGCACTCATTTAGTAAAAGCTCCGCGATCGTTTAGCTATTGACCAACTGAGTGAACTATCGTGTAGTGTCACTCCACAATCGTATAGTCTCTCTTAAGCTATCATTTAGTGAATCTAATTCACTTGATAGTCTTTCGTGAGTAATTCCAAGAATTGAAAATCTCAATTATCAACCACTAAATTTAGGAAAACATTTTTCTATTTAGTTACCACGAAACTACCAATAACCTCTCACTGAATTGGTTATAAAGAAAAAGATAAATTATCTGATAATTAATATTATTATAAATGTATATGATAACCAACTTACCATATTATATTTATAACTTATAGTTTTAATATTTCATCTCATGAAATATAAAACCATAGTTCTTTTTCTATTTCATGGTACTTAATATAAATCTCGTTTACATTAATCCTCCACTTGATGTATCTCATACATCACATCAATCATATCATATATAATTGAATTTCCTCTTGTCAATTTGAACATTTCATCGAATTTCCTCTTGTCAATTTAAACATTTCAAATCAACACCAAGAACTGATTCTCAACTTGAATCCATTGAGCTACCAAGGGGACCTTATGGACTTGTAGCTTGAAGCTCCAACGGTACGTGAATAACTAACTAAACTCTTTAGTCATGGGATCCACCATCCGTTAACTGCCAGGCACTCCACTAAAGACCGACAACTGAAATCTTCTTACTACAGATATATTATGTGTCCAACCAATCAACAGTGTGATAACCCTTCATAGATTGCTCGTAAGTACAGTTGAGCCAATAACCGTTATGCCCCTGTAGTTACATCTAATGCCTTAAGTACCATCGATCCATCTAATAAACATAAGTCATAGTTCTATTATGACTAAGTCCTCTTTTCAAGAGAGAAGCGTTGGCCACTATGTTTAAGACCTGGAATCAGCCCTTAAGGGAGAAATCTATCTACTTACCCCTACTTCGGGGAAGAAGTTAATTCCATCTTGTGTAACTGAGTTCCCAGCTCCCAAATCAGATAAGCCCCAAAAAAGGTAGGCATGTTGAGTTGGCAATCTGGCCACTATCACCTATACTAATCAAAAGACTGCCCTCAAAGGCAGGAGTTTCCAAAACACTAAGGATCGAGGTCATGTCACCTATGGTCGTTTAGGTGAGATGTAAGTCTCCAGTATCAACGACATTATATACAGAGACTAGTCATTTCGTAGTCCAGTCTTATACAAACTCTTTGTATAGGACACTCCCGCTCGTATGTCTCCACATGAATGGTCAAGATCTACCATCTGTAGTAGTTCACAACACTTGCAAACCTCTACAAAGCGAGTCGTATCTGTAGTGTCACCAAGATCAAGTATCCCTCTTTAATCCTTATATTACATACCTATTTAGGTTATCACTTAAGGCATGATCCTCTTGTATATCTCATATACATACTTAAGTTTACATACAATAACCTTGAAGCTTTGTTTATTGGATATGAGTTAATGCTAAATAAAATAACATTTATTTTATTCATAACAATGTGTATAGATTACAAACTATGAGACTTCGGGAGAATTAGGACACCAATCCCAACAATCTCCCATTTGTCCTAATGCCTCGGGAGACTAATGTAAAATACAAGATAAATACAAGTACAATAAACAATAACAAGGGCATACCCCAGTATCATCTCCCACTTTCCTTAGACAAGATGACGTATGTCCCGTAGACCCAAACTCTCCAGGTGACCCTCGAACACTTTAGCCGTGAGAGCCTTTGTAAAGGGATCAACAACGTTGTGCTCCAACGCGATCTTCGTGATTATCACATCATCGCAATACACAATCTCCCTGATCAAGTGGTATTTCCATTCGATATGCTTACCCTAACGAGGACTCCGAGGTTCCTTCGAATTTTCCACAGCCCCGTTGTTATCACAATAGAGACTGATCAACAAATCCATATTTGGAATAACTTCCAAATCTGTAAGGAATTTCCTCAACCAAACACCTTTCTTAGCTGCTTCATAAGCGGCTACGTATTCGGCTTCCATAGTGGAGTCCGCGATGCATCCTTGCTTGATGCTTCGCCACACTACAATCCCTCTATTCAGAGTGAACACTAACCCCGTGTCGATTTACGAGAATATCTATCGGTCTGAAAGTCAGAGTATGTCTATCCTGTAAAGATCAAATCCTTATCTCCATACACGAGCATGTAGTTCCTTGTTCTCCGAAGATACTTGAGGATCGTCTTGACTCTAATACCAATTGAAGGAAATTGAACATAAGGATTTCCATGAGCAGCGGAATGATCATTTCAAATTCCATTCGTATTTGAACATAAACAATTACAGTCAAGAAACGGAAACTAACTGGTCATGCAACATACGAAATTACAGCATGCTTTTAATAAGACCAAGGGAAAATTAACATACCTTTGAAGACTCATCTTCAAACACCCTCGATCACGAATGCTCAAACAATCTCCAAGACTGCAATCACGAACGCTCGAACACTTCGACCAACCGCAACACAGCATGATCACAGCGACTACGAACTCAGCGATCTCTAAGATCACGAACACAGCGAACTCAACGAACGGCCTCTAAAAACCTCAAACTATGTCCAGTTGAGTACGACACCATCACAATGGCTACCTTGGTATTCTTAGTGTGAGAATCCAGAAATGTGGGCTCTGTGTGGACTTGGTTAGAGGAAGAAATAGGAGGAAGAATAATCGTGTAAACGATTGAGCAAGTGGGAGATGAAAGAGGTCTATTGTATAGACGATGCCCAATCGTTTAACAAATGTTGTGCAATCGTTTAGCAAAAGCTCTGCGATCGTTTAGCTATCGGTCAGCTGAGTGAACTATCGTGTAGTGTCACTCCACGATCGCCTAGTCTCTCTTTAGCTATCGTTTAGTGAATCTAATTCATTTGATAGTCTTTCTGTGAGTAATTCCGAGAATGAAAAATCTCAATTATCAACCACTAAATTTAGGAAAACATTTTTCCTTTTATCTCACGGTTACCATGAAACTACCAATAACCTCCCACTCAATTGGTTATTAGAGAAAAAGATATAATTATCCAATAATTAATATTATTATAAATATATATGATAACCAACTTACCATATTATATTTATAATCTATAGTTTTAATATTTCATCTCATGAAACATATAAACCATAGTTCTTTTTCTATTTCATGGTACTTAATGTGAATCTCATTTATATTAATCCTCCACTTGATGTATCTCATACATCACATCGATCATATCATATATAATCGAATTTTCTCTTGTCAATTTGAACATTTCAAATCAACACCAAGAATTTATTCTCAACTTGAATTCGTTGAGCTACCAAGGGGACCTTATGGACCTGTAGCTCGAAGCTCCAACGGTATGTGAATAACTGACTAAACTCTTTAGTCATGGGATCCACCATCCGTTAAGTGCCAAGCACTCCACTAAAGACCGACAGTTGAACTCTCCTTACTATAGATATATTATGTGTCCATATCAACCAATCAATAGTGCGATAACTCTTCATAGATCCCTCGTAAGTACAGTTGGGCCAATAACCGTTATGCCCCTATAGTTACATCTAATTCCTTAAGTACCACTGATTCCTCTAATGAACATAAGTCATAGTTCTACTATGACTAAGTCCTCTCTTCTAAAGAGAAGATTTGGCCACTATGTTCAAGACCCGAAATCAGTCCTTAAGGGAGCAATCTATCTACTTACCCCTACTTCGAGGAAGGAGTGTATTTCATCTTGTGTAACTGAGTTTCCAGCTTCTAAATCAGACAAGTCTCCAAAAAGGTAGGCATGTTGAGTTGGCAATTTGGCCCCTCTCATCTATACTAATCAAAAGACTGCCCTCAAAGGCAGAAGTTCCCAAAACACTCAAGATTTAGGTCATGTCACATATGGTCGTTTAGATGAGATGTAAGTCTCCAGTATCAACGGTGTTATATACAGAGACTAGTCATCTCGTGGTCCAGTCTTATACAAACTATTTGTATAGGACAGCCCCACTCGCATGTCTCTACATGAATGGTCAGGATTTACCATCTATAGTAGTTCACAAAAATTGCAAATCTCTACAAAATGGGTCGTATCCGTAGTGTCACCATGATCAGGTATTCCTCCTTAATCCTTATACTATAGACCTATGTAGGTTATCACTTCACTTGTATATCTCATATACATGCTTAAGTTTACATACAATAACCATGGAGCTTTGTTTATTGGATATGAGTTAATGCTAAATAAAATAACTCTTTTTTTTATTCATAACAATGTGTATAGATTACAAACTACGAGACTCCGGGAGAATTAGGACACCAATCCCAATATGGGAGAGGTAGTATGTTCTAGGGATCCAGATCATAAGGGATCGTAAGAACAAAAGATTGGCCTTGTCTCCAGCATTGTACATTGACAAAATGCTTGTCAGATATTCGTTGCAAAGTTCCAAGAAGGGTTTATTACCTTTCAGGCATGAAATTGTTTTTTCTAAGGAACAGTGTCCTAAGACACCTCAAGAGGTTGAGGAAATGAGACGAATTCCCTATGCATCAGTTGTTGATAGCCTTATGTATGCAATGTTATGTACTAGACCTGACATTTGCTATGCAGTAGGGTTTGTTAGTCGATATTAGTCCAATCCAGGATTAGATCACTGAATGACGGTTAAAATGATCCTCAAGTATCTTCGGAGAATGAGGGACTATATGCTCGTGTATGGAGATAAGAATCTGATCCTTATAGGATACACAGACTCTAACTTTCAGACTGATAGAGATTCTCAGAAATCCACATTAGAGTTAGTGTTCACTCTGAATGGAGGAGCTATAGTATGGCAAAGCATCAAGCAAGGATGCATCGCAGACTCCACTATAGAAACCGGATACGTAGTTGCTTGTGAAGCTGCTAAAGAGGTTGTTTGGATTTAGAAGTTCCTTACTGATTTGGAAGTTGTTCCAAATATGATGGAGAAGCTATATTATGGCGAAGCATCAAACAAGGATAAATCGCAGACTCCACTATAGAAGTCGGATACGTAGTTACTTGTGAAACTGGTAAAGAGGTTGTTTGGCTTTAGAAGTTCCTTTCTAATTTGGAAGTTGTTCCAAATATGTCTTTGTTGATCACACTTTATTGTGATAATAGTGGTGTTATGGCAAATTCTAAGAAACCTCGGAGTCACCGAAAAGGCAAGCACATAGAACGAAAATATCATTTGATCCGGGAGATTGTGCATCGGGTGATGTGATTGTCATGAAGATCACATCAGAAAACAACGTTGCTAATCCATTTACAAAGGCTCTCATGGCTAAAGTGTTCGAGGGTCATTTAGAAAGTTTAGGTCTACGAGATCTACGACACCTTGTCTAGGGCAAGTGGGAGATGTTACTGGGGTATAGTGTATGCCTTAGTTTATTGTATTTTATACTGTCTTTGTATTGTACATTAGTCTCCCTAGGCTTTAGGACAAATGGGAGATTGTTGAGAATGGCGTCCTAAATCTCCTTGTAATCTCGTAATTTATAAACTCTGTATAAACATATTGTTATTAATAAAATAAGTGTTATTTTATAAGCATTTACTCAAACCAATAAACTAAAATCCAAGGTTATTTTTATGTAAATTTAAACAAGTATGTAGAGACATACAGATGGATCATGTTTAAATAATAACCTAAATGGTCTGTTGTATACGGATAAGGTTGGGTACCTTATTCTGGTGACACTATGGATATCGCCCACTTTATAGGTGTTACAAGTGTTGTAAAGTGCTACACATGATCTGATCCTAATCATTCATGTAGAAACATGCGAGCGAGGGTATTCTATACAAAGAGTTTGTATAAGACTGGACCACGAAATGATTAGTCTCTTTATATAACACCGTTGATAATAGAGACTTACATTTTACTATAATGACCATAGGTGACATGATCTGAATCTTGAGTGAG
This sequence comes from Benincasa hispida, assembly GCF_027475165.1. Classification (NCBI taxonomy): domain Eukaryota; kingdom Viridiplantae; phylum Streptophyta; class Magnoliopsida; order Cucurbitales; family Cucurbitaceae; genus Benincasa; species Benincasa hispida. The sequence continues at coordinate 47,725,257 of NC_143488.1, forward strand.
TTGGGAACTCTTGCTCATGAGGGTGGTCCTTTGATTTTTATAGGTGAGAGTGGCCAGATTGCCAACTCAACAAGCCTAGCATTTTGGGGATTTGTCTGATTGGGGAGCTGGGAACTCAGCTTCACAAGACGGAATTCACTTCTTCCCCGATGCAGGGGTAAGTAGATAAATTACTCCTTTAAAGGCTGATTCCAGGTCTTGAATATAGTGGTCACACCCTCTCTTGGAAGAGAGGAGTCGGTCATAGTGGAACTATAACTTATTGTTCATTAGAGGAATCAGTGGTACTTAAGGAGTTAGATATAACTACAAGGACAAAATAGTAATTTTGCCTAGTTGTACTTACGAGCAATTTGTGAAGGATCATCGCACTGTTGATTGGTTATATGGACACAAAAATATAGTTGTAGTGTGAAGAGTGCAGCTGTCGCTCTTTAGTAGAGTGCTTGAAAGTTAACGAATGGTGGATATCTTGATTAAAGAGTTTAATCAGTTATTCACGTACCGTTGGAGCTTCAAGCTACAGGTCCATAAGGTCGCCTTGGTAGCTCAATGGATTCAAGTTGAGAATTAGTTTTTGGGTTAGTTTGAAATGTTCAAATTAACAAAAGGGAATTTGATTATATATGATATAATTAAATTAATTCAATAATATATGATATTGATCTAATATATTTGATACATTATTAGATTGGAGGAATTAATATAAATATGATTTATATTAAATTCCATAAAATAGAAAAAAACTATGGTTTATATGTTGCATATGATGAAATATTAAAACTATAGGTTATAAATATAATATGATAGCTTAATTATTGTATTTATTTATAATTTATTAATTATATGATAATTAATATTTCTTTTTCTAATAACCGACCTTAGTGGGTAGTTATAGACGATTTATGGTAACTGTGAGATAAAAGAAAAATAGTTTTTCAAATCATTCAGTTGAAATGTCTCACATAATTCACTATCGAGTAAAAGAAGTTTTACTACACGATAGTTTTACATAGACTAAACGATCGAGTGTCGAGTTTACTATATGATAGTATACTTTACTAAACGATCGAGTATAAAGTCTATACAATAGACCTTCTTCTTCTATACGAATTTTCATCGAATACTCTATCGTTTACTTCTTCCTTCCCTCTATCCAAATTCATACACAACTCATAACTCCTGGATGCTCAAACCGAGAATACCAAGGTAATCTTGTGGTTGTGTCACGTTCTATTCGAGGATCGAGGATCGAAACTTGCTAGTGATCGAAGATCTTCTATTTGATCGTTGCATTCGTGCTATTTGGACGCGTTGGTGACTGATCGAAGGAAATACGTGAAGAAAGAGTTCTTCAAAGGTATCGTCACTCGATTCTTTGTATTTAATTTAAGAAGCATGCTGTAATTTAGTCTTTAATGCATAATTGTTTCTATTTGATTGTAAATATTTATGTTCTTTCACAATGGAGTTTGAAACGATCCATTTTCGCTCAAAGGTCCTCTAGTTTTAGAGTTCCTTCAAAGGTCACTAGAACAAAGTCTTCTGTGGACCCAACCGAAGCGCAAGTAGTTGAGCGCATTGAGAAAGATAAAGAAGAGCGCGGGCGGATGCAAAAGCATGAGGAGAAAAAAAAGGAGTAAGCTCGCCAAATCATCTCATCTAGTGATTTGGCAAGAAAGTTGCATGATGAAGAAGTTCACTGCGCTAATGCGCTGGCCGAAGAAGAAGCCACCTCCGAGCAATTTGAAAGAGAAATGGAAGAGGAGGAAGAAGAGGAAAGGAAACTGAAGGACAAAAAAGAAAGGTGACGACAAGCAAAGGTGAAGCTCAACAAAGAGCTCAAGCAGTGAGAAAAGGAAGAATGGGAGAGAGAAAAAAAGGAAAGGAAGAATGAGGAAGAACATATTAAGAGGTAGGGGGTTAGACTTGCGGAAGCGCAAATCAGAGGCAAATAGAAAGAGAAGGAAGGTAGATCATCTCCTGCCAAGGCATCTTCAAAATTTGACAAAAAGATGAATGATGATTTGCTTATGGAAATGGGTTTCTTTCCTGCACTCAACCCTCTGCCAGATTTCATCACAAGCATAATTGTGGAGCATGGATAGGAGACATTCTGTCAGTGTCCGTCCATCGTCATTCCCAGTGCAGTACGTTCATTTTATCAAGGTCTCTTGCACAAGACGGAGGATGCAGTGTACATCAATGACAGGGTAGTGTCGTTCAACGCACACAATATCAATCAGTTATACAAATTACAGGATATGCCTGACGCACTAGAAATCAATTGATTGAGCGTCCTGAAAATGCATATCTGGAATATGCTTTACGGGTGTTGGCACAACTGAACTCTCACTGGATAGTATTGCTGATTGGTATTCGCTCTTTGGCATCAAATCGTCTACTGCCAGAGACGCACTTGTGGATTTACTTGGTCAAGAAAAGGATCCTCCTTACGATGCATGATAAAACCATTTCGAGGGACCGTGTGATGCTCGCCTACTACATCGCACGAGGGATTCTGATTCACATTGGATGCCTGATCGCCAAGCAAATTAGAGGAACAGTTGGCAAGCCTCAATGCCAACTCTTCTTTCCATTGACTGTTACCAGTCTTTGCCTATCTAGGGGCTATGGAATTAAAGACGAGCCATGGAAATACTTCATGGGCTAATCAATAACAAGATCCTAAGGATTATCCTACGGCATTCACAATATTGTCCTGACCTACCTAATCGCCCTTTCATTGACTTGAATGCCCCTCAGTCGCAAAGACCACACACACATCTCCCAAAGGCCAGGAAATTGCCCGTGAGAGTCCAGAGTGCATCGATCCTGACAGCGCATGAGACACCTCTCACCCTTGATGATAACCCCTCCCAGTCCTTCTGAGCCCTTATCCCCTCTATTTGAAAATCTAACCAACCTCCCCCTTTTACCAGACCAAGTTCATCAATCACTACCTCCCTCGCCCCATGACTCGCCTCATCAATCACCACATCACGTCCCATTCTCACCCCATTCACTCATTGCTGATGACCCACATGGTTCGAGTGTTGGCCTTTCTAACCTGCCCCAACCCAAAGCTGGTGAGACTGTTGGAGTCTCATTGTAACCTCACTCATCCCCATCAACCTCATTCACCACCATTGATGAGCTTAGAAGTGTTCTCTCCCTTGAGCTCTCCTCCATCCAACAATCCCTTTTTGAGCTATACCACAAAAAAGCCGCCTTGTGCAAAATCTTGGTCAATGTGCAGTGCAATCTTTTTTCTCTTCGCCAGAATTAGCGGCTGCAGGCTAAGAGGAATCATGAGTATTTCAATTTCCTAATGCTATCTGCACGGCCCTACCGTCCCTCCTTACCTTCGTCAACCCTTGCGCTTTCCTGACTCGCAAGGTGTTGTGCTTCCCACTTTGCCAAGCGATGATCCTCCAACACAACAATGAAATTTGAGGGTGTTGAAGTGAAAATTATGACTCTTCTCTTACTCTTGTGTTTTTCTTATTTTTAATCTATCTTCTTCAATATTGTACTCTTGCACCATTTTGATGTTTAATGAACTTCTCCTGATGAAATTCATTTGAATGTTATATCTTGTGTTGCGCTGATATAATGGCAACTGGGATGATTCTTGTGCATTGACTGACTTCTTTCCTTGAATATTGCATGTGTCCTTCAACCTTAGTAGCTTCTTTCCTAATTGACTATCTTACCTTTTATGCGTGCATGCTTTTGCTCATCCTTCTTTTTTTCAAAATTTTTTATTAAAGTTATTTTCGTTTTTCTTCAAATGCAATGAGGACCTTGCCATTCTAAAAAAATTGGGGGTGGGAGAAGTTTGAGCAGATGCGTTTCGTTCAATTTTTTTTAGACTGCAAAAAAATAGGAATATATATATATATAACTCCGCTATCAGCGCAAGGGAGAAAAACCCAACCTGATAAGAGTGAAGTTGAGAAAGGCACTTGCCCGTAGTTGGATACTTCTCATGACACCAGTGCAGGTAAGCCAAAACGAAAGCAGACCACTAGGTTAAATGCAGCAATGTAAATAACAACCTATAAAGACAACTTCACTGTCTGGCAGAAGCTTAAACTTATTAGCTTTTTGGCCCTTAATCTCAAATTAATTAATTTTAATTAATTAATTAATCAATGTTTTGATGATAACAAAATCAATTTTTAATTACTGAAAATCTTAGTGTTTTAATATGTCCATAGCGTAGAACTCAGAACAACAATTTCAACGCCTCTTGAGTCACTCAAATCGAAGCTAAAACGAAGACGATATGACCGAAACAAGTATATAGAGAAAATATCGTGGTAGATGACGTGGCATAACTAGACCATTTGCATGTAGACATGTGGCAGCATATTGGTTTAATGGCGGATCATTAAGAGATTAACATATGATGGACTTTTGATTTTTGGATTAATTTAAAATAAAAATATTTAAATTTAAAAAAAAAATTAAAAGGAAAATAAATTTAATATTATTTTATGTTTGTGTCTAACGGCTAGTTTTTTACACATGATATGTTTTTTTTTTTTTTTTTTGGATTGACTTTAAAAAGAATGAATTTAAAAAGAAAATGAACTAAAAGAAAAATGAATTTAACATTATTTTATGTTTGTGTCTAACGGCTAGTTTTTGACACATGGTATGTTTTTTTATTTTTTGGATTAATTTTAAAAAGAAATGAATTTCAAAAGAAAAGGAATTTAATATTATATTTTGTTTGTATCTAACTACTAGTTTAGTTTAAAATCTCCACCATTGATTTTTCTTTTCCAAAATCCAATGGTCCAAATTAATTGTGGTTTCTAAAAAATTTTCCATCTCTATATAAACTATCTTCCTCTCCAAATTTTACATTTCATAATCCTCCAAAACTCAAAAGTTCCATTGTTGCTCTCTCTAAGTTCTCAATTTTTTTTTTCTTTTCATCTTATTCTTGAGAGAGTGTTATTGTATTGTGAGGATAAACTTGTTGAGTGCTTAAACTTGTAAATCCACTCTAGTGAGAGTTGTATTGTGTTATTCAAAAATTCCAACATTTGTAACGGTTTGATCCTAAACTGTGGAAAGGATCGGGTTTGCTCTTGAACCAGTAAAAGGAGCGGTGGTGTAACGATTGGGCTCTAATCCGTGGAAAGAGTCGGAAAGATTTTATTCAAATTCTCAAGAGGCGCTTGGGGAGTGGAGTAGGTCGAGTTTGACCGAATCACCATAAAAATTACGATGTCTTCTTCTCTAACTCTTTCCTTTTTATTTTGCAATTAATTTAAGCAATTTATTGTATGTTTTAGTTTGTTCTTATTTATTTGCTAAAATTTGATAGAATTAAATTATCACATTTTTTGTCATCTTATTTGTTGCATAAATTGAATTTTTCTTATTATTTATAAAAAGTGTATTAATTAGTTTAATTGGGTTAATTTAGGAAAAAAAAAGTTTAATTAAACCCTATTCACCCCCCTCTAGGGTTGTCATATCAATCCAACAATTGGTATTAGAGTGGGTTGCTCTTCTTGAAATATTTATTTCTTGATAAACTTAATTGTTTTTTAGCTATGACAACTTTAGGTTTTATCCCTTTTACTGATAGTCAATCTATTACAAAGCCTTCTTTCTTTAATGATACTAATTATAGTTATTGGAAAAATAGAATGAGATTTTTCTTGTTTTCTATTGATTATGATTTATGGGATATTATTGAGGAAGGTTTTAAAATTCCAACAAAAGATGTTGATGGTGTTAGCACTATAAAACCTAAGAAAGAATGGTCAATAAATGAAAAGAAAGCATGCTCTTTAAATGCCAAAGCTATTAATTGCTTATTTTGTGCTTTGAATGAAGTTGAGTATAATAGAGTGTCTATTTGCAAAACCGCTAAAGAAATATGAGATAAATTAGAAATTACTCATGAAGGAACTAGTCAAGTAAAAGAAACAAAGATTGACATGTTAGTTCATCAATATGAAATATTTAAAATTGATGAAAATGAAGCTATTTCCGATATGTTTATTAGATCTACTAACATTGTCAATGCTTTAGAAGGACTTGGGAAAAAGTACTCAAATCTTGAGAAGATAAAGAAGCTATTGTGGTCTTTGCCTAAACAATGGGAGCCTAAAGTCACCGCCATTCAAGAGGCAAAGGATTTCAAATCTCTCTCCATTGATGAACTCATGGGCTCGTTGTTGACGCATGAGATAAAGATCAAGAAAAAGATGGAGGATGAGAAGAAAAAGAAAGAAAAGAGTATAACTTTAAAGACCATCTCTTTAGAAGTTGACTCCCAAGATGAAGATGACCTTGATGAAGATGATGTTGCCTATCTTTCATGTAAGTACAAGAACTTCATCAAGAGAAAGAAGCAATTCAAGAAGCATCTCTCCAACCAAAAAGAGTCAAAAGGTGAAAAGAGAAAAAAGGATGAGGTAATATTCTATGAATGCAAGAAGCCAGGTCATATTAGAACTGATTGTCCTTTTCTCAAATCATCCAAGAAATCCAAGAAGAAAGCAATGAAAGCGAAAGTGAGAGTGATAATGAAGAAGTGGCCAATTTTTGCTTCATGGCTCATAGTGACAAAGAGGATGAACAAAATGATGAGGTAACTCTAGAACCTCTTTCTTATAATGAATTGTTCAAAGCTTTTGAAAATATGCAAAATGATTTAGAAAAACTTAGCTCTAAGTATGTTGTGCTTAAAAATAAATACAATGTTTTATCTAGTAAAAATAAGTCTTTACTTGAAGAAATTGCTTGCTTAAAAGAGAATGAGCATGATGCTATGCATATTGATGAAATGAATATCTCTTGTGACAAGCATGCTTTTGATTGTGATGAGAAAAATGTCTTGCTTGACAAAGTTAAATTTCTTGAGCATGATAATTGTGAAAAAGATAATTTGATTAAATTACTCAAAGAAAAGGAATTTAGTGATTTGTAAGAACTTGATAGGGCTAAAGAATCTATTAAAAAGTTGACAATAGGTGCTCAAATATTAGACAATATAATTGAAGTAGGCAAACCTTTTGGTGATAAAGAGGTTTAGGCTATATTGATGAATGTTATACTCCTTCAAGTTCTAAAACTATCTTTGTTAAAGCATCTCATAATATGCCTAAGCTTAATATGCCTAAGGTTGTGTCTAAGCATGTTAAATCTAACTTTGTGCCTATATGTCATTATTGTGGTGTTGAAGGCCATATTAGACCTAAGTGTTTTAAATTGAAATATGCTCATACTACTTCTCCAAGAAGAAATTTTTCTCAAAGGGCAAAGTTTCACAATGCTCCAAGGAATAATTTCTCCAAGAAAAGTAGAGTGCATAAATTTGTTGTAAGAGATAAATCTTTGCATAATGTTGTTTGTTTCTCATGTGGCAAGTTTGGACATACAACTTATTCTTGTTACTTGTCTAAATCCAATGCCTTAAATGTCTATGCAAAAATGAAATGGATTCCCAAGTTTGTCAATGCTAACCATCTAGGACCCAAACAAGTGTGGGTACCAAAGAATCAAACTTGAACATTTGTGTTTGTAGGTTTGTTTGAAAGCCTCTAAGAAAAACAAGTGGTACTTGGATAGTGGTTGCTCGAGGCACATGACGGGAGACCCATCCAAGTTTGTCTCTCTCTCCAAAAAGGATGGAGGTCTTGTAACCTTTGGTGACAACAAGAAAGGTAAAATAATTGGTAAAGATAGTATAGGTAATGAATCTTCTATTTTAATTGAAAATGTACTTTTGGTTGATGGTTTGAAGATTTACTTAGTATTAGTCAATTATGTGATAAAGGCTTTAGAGTTGTGTTTGATAAAAAGAATTGCTTCATTGAAAATGCTAGTGATAGAAAAGTTATATTTGTTGAAAATAGAGATGAAAATATTTATACTATTGATTTGAATGATTGTCCTATTAATGATAAATGTTTATTGGCTTTGCATAATGATTCTTGGTTATGGCATAGAAGACTAGGACATGCTAGCATGCACTTAATTTCAAATATTTCCAAGAATTCTTTGGTTAGAGGTCTTCCCAAATTTAAATTTGAAAAAGATAAAGTTTGTGATGTTTGTCAAATGGGTAAGCAAACTAAGTCCTCTTTCAAATCTAAAAATGTAATCTCTACAACTAGACCCCTTCAACTATTACACATGGACTTATTTGGCCCTTCTGGAATTGCTAGTTTTGGAGGGAACTATTATGCCTTTGTGATAGTTGATGATTTTTCAAAATTTAATTGGGTTTTGATGCTAAAACATAAGGATGATGCTTTGAAAAGCTTTTCTAGTTTTGCAAAAAGAGTTCAAAATGAAAAAAGTTTTTTGATTTCTAAAATTAGAAGTGATCATGGAGAAGAATTTGATAGCAATGCTTTTGAAACTTTTTGTGAAGAAAATGATTTTTCTCATAATTTTTCCGCTCCAAGAACTCCTCAACAAAACGGTGTAGTTGAAAGTAAAAATCACACTTTGCAAGAATTTGTTAGATCAATGTTGCATGAGTATGGTTTACCTACATACTTTTGGGCGGAAGCCGTTAACACCGCTTGTTATGTTTTAAAGAGAGTTTTAATTAGACCTTCTTTGGATAAAATTCCTTATGAACTTTGGCACAACAAAATTTCAAATATTGGGTATTTCAAAGTTTTTTGTTGCAAATGTTTTATTTTGAATAACAAAGAAAAACTTGAAAAATTTGATTCTAAGACGGATGTTGGTATTTTCTTTGGCTATTTCTCTACTAGTAAAGCTTATAGAGTTTTCAATAAAAGAACTTTAGTAATTGAGGAATCTATGCATGTAGTATTTGATGAATCTTACAATGTTATTTCAAATGAGTCTATTTATAGTGATGTTTTAGAAGGAAATTTTGGAGATTTACTTGTTAGTGACAAAGGCAAGGAAATTGTTTCAAGTAAGCAAGAGGTGAGCTTAATCGAAAAGAACGAAGTTGGTTCTTCATCCATGCCTAAAGAGTAGAGGTATGCTCCTTCCCATCCCAAAGAATTAATTCTTGGTGATCCCGAACAAAGTGTGAAAACTTGTTCCTCTCTTAATATGTTTAGTAATCTTGCTTTTGTTTCTCAAATTGAACCAAAAAGTTTTAAAGATACCGAAAATGATGAATTTTAGATTTTAGCTATTCAAGAAGAATTAAATCAATTTGAAAAGAATAAAGTTTGGGAGTTAGTCCCTAGGCTCTCTCATGCTTCTATAATTGGAACTAAATGGGTCTTTAGAAATAAAATGGATGAAAATGGAAATATCATTAGAAATAAAGCTAGACTTGTAGCTCAAGGTTATTGTCAAGAGGAAGAAATAGATTATGAAGAAACTTTTGCACCCGTTGCTAGATTAGAAGCTATTAGAATGTTGCTTGCTTTTTCTTCTTATAAGAATTTCATTTCGTATCAAATAGATGTGAAAAGTGCATTTTTAAATGGTTATATCATGGAGGAATTTTATGTAGAACAACTTCCGGGGTTTGAAAGTTTTGATTTTCCTAATCATGTCTATAAGTTGAAAAAGGCTCTTTATGGCTTAAAACAAGCTCCAAGAGCTTGGTATGATAGACTTAGTAATTTTTTGCTTGAGAATGGATTTAAAATGGGTAAAATTGATACTACTCTTTTTATTTAGACTAAAGAAAATGATATGCTTTTAGTACAAATATATGTAGATGATATTATTTTTAGTTCTACTAATTCATCTTTGTGTGAAGAATATTCTAAGTGTATGCATAGTGAATTTGAGATGAGTATGATGAGAGAATTTAGCTTCTTCCTTGGACTCCAAATCAAACAACTCAATGATGGTATTTTCATAAGTCAAGAAAAATACACAAGGGATTTGCTCAAAAGATTCAAATTCAATGAAGGTAAAATTGCAAAAACTCCTATGAAAAAGGTAAGTGTGTGGATATAAAAACTTATAGAGATATGATTGGATCTTTACTTTATTTAACCGCTAGTAGACCCGATAGTATGTTTAGTGTATGTCTTTGGGCTAGATTTCAATCTTGTCCTAAGGAATCACATTTACATGCCGTTAAAAGTATTTTTAAATATTTGCTTGGTACTATTGATTTAGGCTTATGGTATCCTATAAATGTTGAATTTAATTTGGTAGGATATTCCGATGTGGATTTTGCGGGTAGTTTACTTGACCGTAAGAGTACTAGTGGGACTTATCAATTTCTTGGTAGTTTCTTAGCTTCTTGGTTTAGTAAAAGGCAAAATTTGGTTGCCTTATCCACTACCGAAGCGGAATATATTGCAGTTGCTAGTTGTTGTGCTCAAATTCTTTGGATGAAACAAACTCTTTGTGATTTTGGATTAAAGTTTGATAATGTGCCTATATTTTGTGATAATACTAGTGCTATTAATTTGACTAAAAATCCTATACATCATTCTATGACTAAGCATATTGATATTAGGCATCACTTTATTAGAGAGCACGTACAAAATGATAATATTACTATTGAATTTGCAGGCTCTAATAATCAATTAGCGGATATTTTTACCAAGCCTTTGAATGAAGAAAACTTTTACAAAAATAGGCTTGAGCTCGGTATTATTCGTTTAGATGCCTCTTGATTTTATAATTTTACTTGTTAAATATTTTAGAATGTATTTTGATAGGGGGAGATATGGAAAGCATGTGTTAATATTCTTAGGGGGAGTTGTGCTAAATTTATGTTCATATTTTTAAGGGAAACATTTATGTAGTTCTAAATTTTTCTTAATTATTCTTTTTGATGATTCCAAAGGGGGAGAAGTTTAAAAAAAAAAATACGCTATAAATTTGTTATGATTTTGATTGTATTAATTAGGGGGAGAATTTATTTTTTTTTTTTAGTGAATTTCAAGAATGATCTATATTGTGATACGTTGAATTTTATTATGTGCTACATATGGTTTACATGTATTTCAAGCTATTTTTCTTGAATAGTTTGTCATCATAAAAAAGGGGAGATTGTTGGCTTTTTGGCCCTTAATCTCAAATTAATTAATTTTAATTAATTAATTAATCAATGTTTTGATGATAATAAACTCAATTTTTAATTACTAAAAATCTTAGTGTTTTAATATGTCCATAGCATAGAGCTCGGAACAACGATTCCAATGCCTCTTGAATCACTCAAATCGGAGCTAAAACGGAGACAATATGATCGAAACAAGTCTATAGAGAAAATACTGTGGTGGATGACGTGGCATAACCAGACCATTTGCATGTAGACATGTGGCAGCATATGTTAAATGGTGGATCATTAAGAGATTAACATATGATGGACTTTTGATTTTTGGATTAATTTAAAATAAAAAATTAAAATTTAAAAGAAATTTAAAAGAAAAATAAATTTAATATTATTTTATGTTTGTGTCTAACGGCTAGTTTTTTACACTTGGTATGTTTTTTATTTTTGGATTGACTTTAAAAAGAATGAATTTTAAAAGAAAATGAATTAAAAGAAAAATGAATTTAATATTATTTTATGTTTGTGTCTAACGGCTAGTTTTTGACACATGATATGTTTTTTTATTTTTTGGATTAATTTTAAAAAGAAAATGAATTTCAAAAGAAAAGGAATTTAATATTATATTTTGTTTGTATCTAACGAGTAGTTTAGTTTAAAATCTCCACCATTGATTTTTCTTTTCCAAAATCTAATGGTCCAAATTAATTCTAGTTTCTAAAAGTTTTCCATCTCTATATAAACCATCTTCCTTTCCAAATTTTAAACTAACAAATTTTACATTTCATAATCCTTCAAAACTCAAAAGTTCCATTGTTGCTCTCTCTAAGTTCCCAATATTTTTCTTTTCATCTTATTCTTGAGAGAGTGTTATTGTATTATGAGGATAAACTTGTTGAGTGCTTAAACTTGTAAATCCAGTCTACTGAGAGTTGTATTGTGTTCTTCTAAAATTCCAACATTTGTAATGGTTTGATCATAAACCGTGGAAACGTTCTGGTTTGCTCTTGAACTCGTAAAAGGAGCGGTGGTGTAACGGTTAGACTTTAATCCGTGGAAAGAGTCGGAAAGATTTAATTCAAATTCCCAAGAGGTGCTTGGGGAGTGGAGTAGGTCGAGTTTGACCAAACCACTATAAAAATTATGGTATCTTCTTCTATAACTCTTTTCTTTTTATTTTTGCAATTAATTTAAGTAATTTATTGTATGTTTTAGTTTGTTCTTATTTATTTGCTAAAATTTGATAGAATTAAATTATCACATTTTTTGTCATCTTATTTGTTGCATAAATTGAATTTTTCTTATTATTTATAAAAAGTGTATTAATTAGTTTAATTGGGTTAATTTAGAAAAAAAAAAGTTTAATTAACCCTATTCACCCCCCTCTAGGGTTGTCATATCGATCCAACAAAACTCAGCCGTGATATGAGTTAAGTTGAACTTGGATCACAACCGTAGTTAGATGCTCGCATGACACCCATAGGGACAAGTCAAAACGAAGAGTGTAACCAAGTTAAGCGCCTTCATCACAGTTTAATAAGTAAAATGCAACTATTCTTCTTTGCAATCGAACACATTTTTTTAAAATAAAAAAGGGACATAAAATTATTTGAAATAGGAAAAAGATTTTTTAGCAAAAGTTTATCGGGTTCAAGATTAAAAGAAGATTTATTTAGAGAAGTGACTAGACTTGAAAGAAATAGTTGATGTCAAAAGGATTGTAAGAAGTTAAACGCATCCTGAGAACCAGTTAGTGCAACATTAAGATGTAGGGTAAGTATGAATTTCTTTAGTATAAAATATGCTTGAGGACAAACATTATTCTAAATTTGGGGGTGTGATAACTTGTAGAAACACAAGTTATTGTAGCCTTTTCGTTTAGAATAATGAAGGTAGGAAAGAATCTTATGCATCAATCATGTTTAGAATTTATGTTAAACATCAAGTTTGCGCCAAAGTACTTAAAAAGTAACCGTTGACCGCACTTCATGAGAAGATTGCACCAAAAGTGTTTATTTTGCAGATTACCACAAGGAGTAAGCATGCGTTAATCTTTTAAGGAGCAAGCAAACGATCACATGCCTCAGGATCTCTGAAACTGTCCCAGCAGATCTTTTGTCAAACTTCCAAAACGTTGACCATGAGTGCAGTGCTAACATTCTTACCTACCACATCAGATGTCGACGACCAATCAGAGAGGGAATCCCAATAAAGAACAGCGCCATGGTTCTATAAATAGAACCTTAACGTCATGAAGAAGAGAGAACTTTCCACGATCCAAAAAAACTCTTAAGAGTTTTAAGAGAACAATACCTCTTCACTTTCTACACAACCCAACATTGGAGTATCATCGGAGTAATAGTCTGAGAGGACTTTCTCTTTTCGTTCGACCATAACTACACCAGCAGCCTTGGCAACCATCTGTTGAGCGCAAGAATTTGCTATCAGCTGACTACTCATCTCACTTTTCTACTATTATTGTTGTTGTAATACATGTTTGTTTGAGACATTATTCATTATGTATTCATCAACTATATTGCTTTCTTAATATCATCATGTCCCTTTTTATCACTTTCCCCATCTGTTCTTTCGCTTTTATTTTCGCCATGAGTAATTAAACTTAATAGGGTACAGGGGAAGGTCATTATCGTGAACTAAGAAGAGTTTAAGGAAGTTAGCCTATTCGCTTAATGTACAATTATTTAAAAAGCTTGCATATGATTACTCATAGAGACAAGTAGCTATAACTAACTTCTCGAGAGAGAGGTAGTTGTGGAACTCGTTAAGCGAAACAAGAAGTATTTCTAAAGATAGAAACACCTTGCGCTCTCAAGTACACTCATTCACGCATCATAGAGATATGACAAGTGTGGCTAGCCATCGAGAGGTGCGCAACAACTAGGAGTTATAAGCTGGGATAAATTCCTTCGACAGAGCTTAGTGATGCGATAACGATCTTCTCCCAAACCCTATCTTCTCCATATACTTTCTCCACGTCCATTCTGTTGCTTTCTTTATTCTCTCATTCGAGGTGCTTAGAACATTTTTTTCGATAACCTAAAATTTAGTTCATCGCATGTTCAAAGAACACGCACAAAAAAAAAATTATTAGCTTCGCTGTATAGATCACATTTTTTTAACGTAATTGTTGCAGATCCCCGTGTTCGACCTCAAGTCATCCTAAGAAACTCGCAATCAGCTTTCACTTGGCCTGTGACCGAGAAAACTTGTGATTGACGCATGCTTATTACACTACGACATATACTATCAATAATGTATATCAATCGTAGTATAGTTCAGAATGCATTGCATATTTTAAAAGGCAACGACACCAGAAGAACTATTGAAGCACAAGGATAAGGGAAAAAACAAAATCAACAATGCTATTGATTACAAGGTAGAGGAACCCATGGGTAAGAAGTTTAGAAGCAAAAGAGCCAGCATATGAAGATTACATCCAAGAGTTTTTAAGACTTGTAAATTAGAGCGATTATAAAGTGGTTGAACAATTGGGCAAAACTCCGGCTAGAATTTCCATCATGGCCTTATTATTATCCTCAGACCTACATTGCAAAACTCTAATGGATATCCTGAACCAAACTTATGTTCCATGAGACATTACAATAGGCCATCTAGACCACATCGTCGGAAGCATAACAACATCAAGATCTATAACTTTCACCCATGATGAGATACCTCCTGAAGACACAGGTCACATGAAGGCCTTGCACATTACAATAAAATGTAAGAAATTGCTTTTTTCTCATCTTCTTTTTAGTTATATCTATTTCTTTATTTTCCTGTTCATCACATCAAATAATCATCATTTTGAACAGTGATATTGAAATTGAAAGCACAAATGATCTTACATATGAACTCGGTTCTTTTGCACATGATGTTGAATTCAATGAAGGAATAAGTAATGATGAAGAGATCTTGAACTTTCCCTTGAATTATTGAGAATGATTGAAGAGGATGAAAAAATGTTAGAACCTTATGAAGAACCAACAGAGATAGTTTAGGGTCCTAGGCAGAGAAAAAAAAAGTTAAAATTGGTGCTAATATGTTAGTTGAAAGTCATCAAAAGTTGATAGATTTACTTCATGAGTATGTTGATGTATTCGCTTCGTCATATCAAGACATGCCAGGTCTAGATACGGATATCGTAGTGTTGAATGAACTCTTATTCAAGAGTACCTACGAGCGGAAGCGGATCTTTCCAATTCATTGTGACAGAATTACCACATATACATTCAAACATACTAAAATGCATTCATAATGCTAAAGAGATCGAGAGATCATACCAGTTGAAGACTTCTTCTTCACAACAAACCTAAAACCCAATTGTCTACCTCAAACAGTCTCCACACGAACAAAAGGAAGCAGAGATGACACCACCACTCAGAGCCCTCAGTATTCTTAGAGTAAGAATCCAAATGGTGGGCTTTGTTCGGATTTGGTAGAGGAAAGGAGGAAGAGAGATCGTATACAATGATCAAGCAAGTGGGAGATGAGCTCGTCTATCGTATAGACAAAATGCTTGATCGTTTAGGTGAAGTATACGATCGTGTAGGAAAAAAGGTAAGTGATCATCTAAACGATCGTGTAGGAAAAAGGTAAGCGGTCGTCTAAACGATCGTGTAGAAAAACTAAGCAATCGTCTATACGATCTTTTAGTAAATATCGGGAGCTAAACAAGGAAAAGGTAAACGATCGTTTAGTAAATAGCGTGTGCGGGTGTAATCGTTAAACGATCGCTTAGCAATATCGTATAGGTAAGCGATCGTGCAGGCACTATCGTATAGGCACAATTTTTCTAAGCGATGACACATTTTTTAACACAATGTCTGCGCATCTCATGCTTAACACACCGGTGAGCTATTTATGCGTCTCAAACTGATCTTTCAACTCACTCATCCGTTATTAAAACATAAGAGACGTCGTCCCATTTCCTTTTTAACCGTCCAATGAATGTGATCACATCATATTCATAACATATAAATTAATATCATATATTAATTATAGTATTTTCCTCCACTAGATATAAATCATATTTATATCCAATTTCCTCCAAATTAATGTATCTCATGCACAAAGTTAATTATATCATATATAATTAACTAGTTCAATTATATCATATATAATCGAACTCCCTCTTGTCAATTTGAACATTTCAAACTGACCCAAAAACCGACTCTCAACTTGTATCCAAGCTACCAAGGGGACCTCATGAACCTAAGGCTCGAAGCTTCAACGGTACGTGAATAGCTGACTAAACTCTTTAGTCACGATATCCACCATCCATTAACTACCAGGCATTTCATTAAACACCGACAGTTGAACTCTTCTTGCCATAGATATATTTCTATGTCCATTGGATATAACTAATCGTCAATACAACGACCTTTCACAGATACTCGTAATTACAACATGCCAATTTACTGTTTTCCCCCTGTAGTTACATCTTCCTTTTTAAATACCACTGACCCCTCCAATGAACAATACAATATAGTCCTACTATGTGTGAACACATCTCGGTCCATGAGAAGGTGTGTGGCGCTACATCGTTCAAGTCCCGGGATCAGCCCTTAAGAGAGCAATCTATCTACTTACCCCTGCTTTGGGGAAGGAGTGAACTCTATCTTGTGAAGCTAAGTTCCCAGCTCCCAAATCAGAAAAATCTCCAAAGTTGTAGGTTTGAGTTGGCGCTCTGGCCACTCACACCCATGCAAATCAAAGGACCGCTCTCAATGGCAGGAGTTCCCAACTCACTCAGGATTTGAGGTCATGTTATCTATGATCATCCTAGTAAAATGAAGTCTCAGTCATAAACGGAGTTATATGACGAGACATTAACACTTCAAGGTCAGGTCTTATACAAACTTTTTGCATAGGATGCCCCCGCTCGCATGTCCCTTACACAAATGATCAGGATTAGACCATCTGTGACAAGTTACAACACTTGCAACAATTCCACAAAGCGGGTCACGTCTGTAGTGTTACCAGGATCAGGTTTCTCTCCTATATCCATATACTATAGACTATTTTGGTTGTCACTTAAGACATGATCCACTCTACATACATGCTTAAGTTACATAAAGACAACCAGGGATATTAAGTTTTTGTAGTAAAAAAAAAAAATCTAAATGTGCAAAGTCAAGAAGTGAAGTAAATATCATATATATTATACATCACAAGTGTTCTTACAAAGTTATTTACAAACTACAGGACACGAGACTTTAGGGCAAAAACTCCAACAAATGCATCATTTGCCACTCAAGCCTAAGTGTAAATCGGTGAAGTAGAAGTTGTGCAAAATGAAGCATGACATGCTGGTTAAAATAAAATAATAAGTAAAAAAACAAATTGATACAGGATTTCTAGCAGTAGCTAAGAATCTCGAATGGGTGGTGAATGTTGTTCCTGTTCCTAAAAAGAATAGGCAAGTAAGGATGTGTGTTGATTATAGAGATTTGAATCGAGCAAGTTCAAAAGATAATTTTTCACTACCTCATATGATGTGTTGGTAGACAATACTGTTGGTTTTTCCACCTTTTTTTCTATGGACGAGTTCTCAGGCTATAACCAAATCATAATGGCAGAAGAAGATCGAGAAAAAAAAACTACATTTATAGCATTGTGGGGAACTTTATGCTATAATGTTATACCTTTTGAGTTAAAAAATGTTGGGGCAACCTACCAACATGCCATTGTTACCTTATTCCATGACTTAATGCATAAGGAAATTAAAGTATATGTGGATGATATGATCGCTAAATCTAAACAAGGGGGGATCACACAACTATTCTAAAAAAAATGTTCGATCGATTGAGAAAGTTCAAACTTAAGCTGAATCTAAATAAATGTACATTTGGAGTAACATTAGGAAAGTTGTTGGTCTTTGTTGTAAGCCAGGAGGGGATTAATGTTAACCCTGATAAAGTAAATGTTATCCTAGAAATGCCGCCATCGTGCACCCAAAAAGAAGTTAGGGGATTCTTGGGGAGGCTAAACTACATCGCGAGATTTATATCACATTTAAAAACAACATGTGAGCTCATCTTCGAGCCACTTCATAAAAATGATGTTGGGGTTTGAAATCAAGACTATCAAAAGGCATTTGAAAAGATCAAGCAATATTTACAGTCCTTCCGTGTTAGTTCCCTCAACCCCAGGCCATCCACTTATCTTGTATCTTATTGTGACAGAGAATTCAATGGGATGTGCATTAGGACAACATGATGATCCAGGTAGAAGAGAGCATGCCATATATTATTTAAGCAAGAAGTTCACCAGGTGTGAGACGAGATATACCTTGCTTGAAAAGACGTGTTGTGCATTAGTATGGGCCACCCACCGTTTAAGACCATACATGTTGTGTAACGACCCGGCCCCCTAAGACTTAGGTAAGGTCGTTACTAAAATAAATGCATGCAAAGAATTTAAAACGACGCTCAGTTATTTGAAATAAATGCTAATTAAAACAAGAGAAGTTCAAAAGATATTTATTAAATGCAACAATAATAGGGTACCCATAAATCATAAAGGTTAATAAATATATATGAAAAACGATTCTTAATAATAAGTTTCAAACATCAAAATTAAACATTAAGAGAAACATGAAAAGAACTCTAAATCTCATGATGCGAAAGCGTAAAAACTAGTCCCAGTGACACAATCATGAATTCCGCTGCGCCATAGCCGATGCATCTCTACCCTTACCTGAAACATCAACATAAGAAAGAATGAGTATGAAATACTCAGTAAGTAGCCCCACCACTGGGGTCAGGCTGGGCATCTATATCCTCAAGATACCCGCATATGGCACATAAATACATGTAACAGCTGAGAGACTGAGTCCTATCCTATTGTAGTTAAGTATGCTCACAAAACTAGTGAATCCCGAAGGAAACACAAACTGGTGAGCATTTAACTAATCAATGAGGATATTCACACAGTCTTAACGTGCTATGATTCAATATTGTACAGTTCTAAAACATACATAAAAATCCTTGATACCATGGCTTCATCACATACATATAATTCTTAATAACATATTATACATCATCCATGTATAACTTATATCATAAATCCACAACATGCAAGTATGCCTCAAAATCAGTAGATCAGACATCGACATATGAAAACATATACTATCACATACTAAGGATCAAGCACTTAAGTGTGTATGTAAACAAATCAGAATTTGTGCCATAACATACTTTGATTCAGGTCAAACTGTCAATCAACATGCTAACATTTATCATAACACACACTTATCATGCTAGCATACAACTAAAGCCTGGCCCGTGGGCAGTTCCAGTGGTAAGATTACTTACCTCGAAGTTAAAAAATTATGTCTAAACGACAAGCAAATTAATCTTCCTCCTAGCTTAGATGGATCTTGAATTAGGCCTAAACATAATCCAAATTTACAATTAATAAAAAGAGCTTAGTTCCAGCAACCAAATTAACCAAATAATTCCCAATAATCTTACCCAAAAGCTTGTCAAAACCACAACCAAAATCCTCTTAACAGCACCCTTTTAACTTCAAAGCTTCTCCAAAACTTGATTTTTAAAACCCAAACAAATATGTGTCAATAGGTTGAAGCAGAACACCATTAGCCAATAAATCCAATTAAAAAATAGCACAATCTTACTCCAAATCCACAAGTTCCGACGGATCTTATTGTTGGCAATACAAACGACAAGAAAAGACTGATCTGAAGCACCCTTGCGTGACTGTCGAACTCGAGATTCTGGGCATCGACCTGCAACCCACGAAGAGCAATGCGGGTTGGCGAGCGATACCGTCGAGATTCGACGATCAGAGGCGCGGCTAAGCGTGAATCAAATGGCGGCGACTGCTTCGTGGTTCAGATGAGTGAAGGGGCAGTGCAGCGGCATTCAGATCTGGGCAGTGAAGGGAGGCGGCGGTCAGCGGAGGTTATAGGGGAGGGTTGCGCGGCGAGATTGACCGCGAGCGACGACTGAACAACCGGCAAAGCTTGGGCGAGAGACTCATGACGGATCGTAGCGGACGCCTTCGGATCTAGGCTCTCGGTGGAATGCAGCGGACGAGGCGTCTGCTCTGACCAGCCGGCGCACTGAGGGGCTTCGAATCGCCGACTGCTCGTCAGCGTCGGGTTCGACAAAAAAATTGAGTTGTCGTCGACGGCTAGGTTTTCTCAAGAAGGAGGGGGGTGCGTGCGGTGAGGTTGAAGAATAATATTTTAAGTTTTTTTTTTTTTTAAATGAAAAATAATAATAAAACAAAAACTAAAAAGGAAATAAAATAAACTTTATTTTATTCCTTTCCTTATTCCACTTTATACTATTAAATTCGTTTCCTTCCCAAAATGAAATTAATTCCTATCATTAATTTCCAAATTGAATAAATTCAACGCCAAAAATGAAATTCCGCAACTACACTTGACTTCCAAAATTCCAAAAATGCCCTCAATAATAAAAGAAAATATTGAAATTACACAAAAAATAAAAAATATTTGAGGTGTTACATGTTGTACTACACAACATAGCTCAATTCAAAGATGGACCTCATAACGTACATTTTTTAAAAACTGTCACTTTCAGGCAAAATTGCAAAGTGGCAGGTTCTTTTATATGAATATGATATAACCTATGTTACTCAAAAGTCAATTAAAGGAAGTATAATAGTTGACTGCTTAGTTGTGCAACCCATAAACGACTATGAACCGATGTAATTTGATTTTCCTTATGAATTTATCTCTACTATAGCAAAAGAGGAAGAAGTACATAATCCAAAGATATGGACCATGTTGTTCGATGGAGCCTCTAAGGAATTAGGACACGGAATAGGTGCCATTTTAATGTCACCAGAAGGAAAGTTATTCCCTTTTACAACCAAGCTAAATTTTGATTATACTCATAATAGGCTAAATATGAATTATGCTCTATGGGTATCAGGCAGCACTAGATATGAAAGTCAAAAAGCTTCAAGTTTTAAGAGATTCCATGTTGGTGATCCACCAGTTAAGAGAAGAATGGGAGAAAAATGATGCTAAACTTCTCCCATATAAGAAGCTAATAGTGGAATTGTTTGAGAAGTTTGATAAAATCACTTTTGATTATCTACCAAGGAAAATAATCAGATAGTAGATGCTCTAGCCATGTTAGGGGTATTGTTCAATTTAGATCTCAATCAAGAGGCTCAACCTATCAAAATTGGAAAGTGGGACGCATCGTGCACGTGCATGACCATTGAAGAGGAACCTGATGGTAAACCATGGTATTATGACATTAAAAAGTACATCAAATATAGAGAGTATCCACATGATGCCTCAGAGAATGACAAGCACACACTCAAAAAGCTAGCAATGAAATTCTTCTTGAATGGAAAGGCACTTTACAAAAGAAACCATGACATGGTGTTCTTAAAATGTGTAGATGAGACAGAGGAAAGTAAGATCATGAAAGAAATCCACGAAGGAGTTTGCGGAACTTATGCAAATGGACACATGATAGCTAGACAAGTATTGAGAGTTGGCTATTATTGGTAAACAATGGAAGCAGATTGCATTAAGCATGCGAGTGAGTGTTACAAATGTCAGATATACGATGATAAAGCCCATGCACCTGCCTCTCAACTAAATGTCATGACAGCTCCCTGGCCTTTTTCCATGTGGGAGATGGATGTGATAGGCCCTATTGAACCTAAAGCCTCAAATGGGCACCATTTTATTTTGGTAGCAATCGATTATCTTACCAAATGGGTGGAAATAGTTTTTATCGAGAGTTGATGAAGATAGCAGTGATTAAATTCATAAAAAAAAAGGAGATTATCTATTATTATGGTCTTTCTGAAACTATAGTATCTAAAATGCTCGGAATCTGAACAAAAAATCAATGAAGGAGTTGTGTGATCAGTTCAAGATCAAGCACCTTAACTCAATCCCCTATAGGTAAAAAATGAATGGGGTAGTGGAAATTGCTAACGAGAATATGAAAAGAATTGTGCAAAAGATGGTAGTAGCATACAAGGATTGGCATGAAATGCTTCCCTTTGCACTACGTGGATATCGTACATCGGTCTGGACTTTGACAAGGGAAACACCATTTTCTCTAGTCTACGACATGGAGGTTGTTCTTCTCATTGAGGTGAAAATTCCCTTGTTACGAGTTTTTAAGGAAGCTAAATTACAAGAAGCAAAGTGGGTTCAAAATCGCTATGAACAATTGAATTTTGTGGAAGAAAAAATATTAACAGCATTATGCAGATGTCAACTTTATCAAAGAAGGATGGCGAGAGTTTATGACAATAAGGTACACCTCAGAGTTTTCAGAGAAGGAGATCTAGTTTTAAGGTGAATACTCCCGTTTCAGAAGGATCATCAAGGAAAATGAACTCCAAATTACGAAAGACCGTACGCAGTAGAAAAGGTCTTTTCTGGAGGAGTCCTAATCTTGACAAATATGGATGGTAATAGACTACCTATCCAGTGAATTCAAATCATGTGTGAAAGTACCATGCTTAAATTTCATAAGGCAAACTTTCAGCAAGTATCTAAAAGGATTGCATTTCTTTTTCATTCTCATTTTTCAACTTTGATGTATATTTTCGACTTTGGTCCTAATAAGATGTTTATGAAATAAATTTTCATTTGCTTCTTGTTTAAATTGAGAATGTTGGCATTACCTAAGTAATTACATTGATAATCAAAATAATTGTGGTAGCTTAATATTTCGAAAAAAGTATTAAAACATCATAAAATTGAAATTGGGGCAAAGCCATTTTATTTATAGTGCCACAAAGATAGTGTTGTAAAGATCAAGCTGCTAGATTTAGATCAAGTTTTTGGAGAAATGAGAAGTAAAGATGGTGATTGAGTTATCATCTTTTTTTAAAAAAAAGAATAATATAAAATGTTACATTCACCTCATGCATTCAAGTATTTGTCATCAATAAACGCATTTCGAGTTTTTACTATTGGTTAAATCGAACCTTGCTATTTAGTTGAAGTCGAAGCCTGGTCAAGTCAGATCTATTTATTTTATTGTTGGTTAAATCGAACCTTGTTACTTAGTCCAGGTCGAAGCCTGGCCGAGTCTAGGTTCGTTTGTTTTCATATTTATTAATCTGAACCCAATTCAAGATTGAAGTTCGAAGCCTGATCAGGTTAGTTCCTTTTTTTTTTTTTTTACTGTTGGTTAAATTGAACCTTGCTATTTAGTTGAGGTCGAAGCTTGGTCGAGTCAGGTCTGTTTGCTTTCATATTTGTTTATTTTAGTCCAATTTAAGGTTGGGCCGTTTGGGCATCTTTTAGAATTTTATTGATTTTAAAATTAAATATTCGCCTTCCCAACACTCTATCTTTTCCTTTGTCTACCCTTTCAATCCTTAAGGATACATAAAGAGGGGCAAAGTATAGACACCATTTTTTGTCCGATGTCTACTTCCCCCCTTTCGACTTTTCCTCTCTCCTTTTATGGCTATTGGCATAACAACCGGTACACCATAGGTTAGCCCAACCCAAGTCTCTTGCTCCTATTAAGCTTAGCCTTAGTAGAAGTGGGTAGCGGCACTGGGTGGATGGTCTATCCGCCCTTAAGTGGTATTACCAGCCATTCTGGAGGAGTAGTTGATTCAGCAATTTCTAGTCTTCATCTATCTGGTATTTCATCCATTTTAGGTTCTATCAATTTTATAACGACTATTTTCAACATGCGTGAACCTGGAATGACTATGCATAGATCACCCCTCTTTGTGTGGTTCGTTCTAGTGACAGCATTCCCACTTAGAGTAAGGCTTTAGCCTCCGTCTCCATTCATAGCTTCAGCACAAGGAATTGATAAGGTGCTAAGGAAATCTCCTTTAGTGCGAATGTCCCATCTGTCTGTCAACTGGATGAGAGGAAACCTTCACGTCCGGTTTGGAGGGCGGTCCAATAAGAGATGCTAACAGCAAGCCAAGCTACTCATGCCAAGTAGCTAATTTCGCAATCTCGAAAGACAGCTCACTTGAAGAAAACCCAGGTGGCTCCTACAAGGTAACAACTTCAAACTCAAACAAAGAACGTTCTTCTGCATGAGTCAAAGAAAATGTTGTATGTATCTAATGCAAGATGAAAAGTTCGGTTAGGTTCTTAGTAGCAGTCGACGACTTTACTTCATATATCGGAGAGGGACGAGACTTTCTATCACTTGCGCTTGCTTTTCACTCGAAAGACCCATTCCTGTTGAATACCCCCGCATTCAGGTGATACCCACCTTCACTATGTGGTTCCATTGCCACTAGAACAGCCCGGCTGTCGAATAGTTGCCTAAGCTAGTCTCTCACCAACTCCTTCTTTGCGGTAGGTCTTCTATCCGCATGAGTTAGCGTAACAAGAATGAATTTCTTGATTGTGATGCCCCTTCTTTCCATGGTTCCTTCCTTCATTTGCCTTTGCTCCATCTCTACTAATGATGAAATCAAAATGAGGTTTGTCCCCATCAGACATATTACTCGAAAAGACAGTTTTTTTTAATTATCGTATTGATGATAACCTTGCAGCCGTGAAGTCTTCCTTGCTTTCGTCACAAATCCCATCGCTCCTTCGAGACCCCATAACATAAGAAAGTCGTGAAGTGCATAAGCCCCCTTAGAGATAGGAGCGACTTTCTTGTGGCAGGCGGAAGCTATGCGAGGTAGCGATCAACCTAAGAAATAAGCGAGAGAGAAGCGAAGCAGCTCGACTGATAGGGAGAGGGGCGAAGCAGCTCGACTGTGAGATAAACAGCCTAGTTGTCCTAAGAACGGATTCATCCGTTTCTTTGTTGCTCTATAGATTTGACCACCCTGAGGGTTATATTTTTTCCTCTTTATCCTCTTTCTTTTTATTTTTAAGTTAATTTTATTTTTATTTTAAACTTAATTTAATTTATTTTTAGGTGACTTGTGTGTTTGTTTTTATTCAAATTTATTTCATTTTATTATTATTATTATTACTATTACTATTATTATTATTGACTACTTTTATTTTCCAACTTACTTTTATAATTATTCTTTATTATTATTATTATTATTATTATTATTATTATTGTTGTTGTTGTTGTTGTTGTTATTATTATTATTATTGTTTTTTTTTTCTTCTCTCTTTTAACCATTCTTCAACAACTCCCTATTCTTCCTCTCAACGTTCTTTTTTCCCCTTTTCTCACATTTTGAATCTATAAAAAAAAATCTCAACTACCCCACCTTACTTATCCTATAAATTGATCACGATGTTGGAGGGGAAGGAAGAAGGGGAAGAAAAAATAAAATAGGAGGAAGGAAAAGATTGAAGACAAAGGGAAGAAGAAAATAAACATATTGAGACTAAGTGAGAATAAAGTGAAAAGTATAGAAGATGAGAGAAAAGGAAAAAAAGTGTTCAGCAAGCACCAATCCGGCGAAAAGTGGAAGAAGAGAAGAAGAAATTGGTGAAGAAGACGGAAGAGGGGGAGAGAAGATAATATTTAAAAAATGTGTGGACCCTTCTCATTATTTTTTTATTTTTTTTTATATTCAATAAATTTAGTGAACTCCATATACTTTTATATTATTATTTTATTTAATAAATATAGTGCACCTTACTTCTTTCAATATTATTTTTTTAAAATGTAGTGGACCACACTTGACTTTATGTAAATATGTTTTTTTTCTCTTTTTCTATCTTCTCGATTTTAACCTTTCTTTTTTTTATTATTTTTTTAAAATTTATATTTATATTAATTTTATTATTTATTTTTCTCCTTATTTCCCCTCAATCTCGCCATTTTTTTATTTTCTTTATTTATATATTTTTATTTATACTAATTTTATTATTTATTTTGCTCCTTCTTTTTTCTCAATTTCACCATTTTTTTACACTTCCCAAAGATTGTTTTTTTTTTTTTTTTAATTTTCAGAAGGATATCTCCAAAAAAAAAATTTACTTTTATCCTTTTTTCCCTTTCTATTGTCAGTTTTACTAACCATTAGGTTCTTAATCTCTTAATCCACTAGATTCTTGATTTTGGATTTCTACGAAATCTCCAATACATGATTTTAAGTTTTGATGAATTTTAAACTAGTTTTAAACATGAAATTTAAATAGATTGTAGTTTAAAATTTCTTTAAAACTTTTAAACAAAACTTTTACTTTAAAGTTGAATATAGATTCTAATTTAACATTGTTAAATATGATTCTATTCAATTTCTAGTTTTGGAGATTCTTAATAGTATTCCAAATTGCTTGAATTTAAAACTTTAAATATAAACTTTAGATAGATTGTAATTCACATTTTCGCAAAGTGAAAATTAATTTTACTTGAACTTATAATTTTATAAGTATATCTTATTGGGATTTAATTTAGAATTGTCTTTGAATTTCAAACTTCATTATGTTTTGGATTCCTAGATAAGTTTAATATTCCATAATAAAACTTTAGCTAGTTTTAAATTTCGAATTTCAAATGAATTTCAAACGTTTTTTTTTATGGCTTGCGCCACTCATAATTATTAATTCACATTTTTCTAAAGTGTGAATAAGTTTACATGAGACATTTTCACAATCCTATTATAGAGTTCATGTTGCTAAATGGCTAAACATTAAAGGTAAATATTTCATAAGAGAATCCAAATATAAATTGACATACATTATTACTCACGAAATTCGACTATACTTTATTCTTAAAATTATAGTGAAAGACTAAGGTAATAATTATGTCTAGGCTGAGGTACTTAAGTTAACCGTAAGGGAACACCTCTACCTGGGAATTATTTAACTAGTTAATTCTTATAAGTTTTCGCTTTATTAATTTTCATTACAATTTTGGATAATAGAATAAAACGTTTGTCTAAAACGGATGTTTTAGAGTGCTAATACCTTTCCTAGACTCAATAACCCCCGAACCTATCTTTGGAAAAGTAGACCGTTTTTATTTTTATTTTTTTAATGGGTGACCAATCACACCTTAAAATGATTGGTGGCGAATCCAAGCTTTTCATCTCGAAAGAGGACCCTAAGGAAGGATGTCGGTCGCTCCGCGTCGTGATGATGTTGCGTCATCTTCTAGTAACAGTGTTATATAGAGAGTATACTCATTTCGTGGACTGATCTTATACAAACTCTTTGTATAGAATATCCCGCTCACATGTCTCCACATGAACGATCAGGATCTGATCATTGGTAGCACTTTACAACAATTGTAACATCTACAAAGTAGGTCGTATTTTTAGTGTCACCAGGATAAGGTACCCAATACCCAACTTTATCCATCTACTACAGACCATTTAGGTTGTTACTTAAATATGATCCACTTGTATGTCTCCATATACATGTTTAAGTTTCATAAAATAACCTTGGATCTTAGTTTATTGGATTGAATTAATGTCGTCTAAATGTCAAATAAAATACCTCTGATTTTATTATATAAATAATTTGTATTAACAAGAATACAAACCATGAAATATATTAGATTTAGGACATCAATCCCGACAATCTCTCACTTGTCCAAAGCTAGTAGAATGTATTAAAATACAATAAAAGACAAGTTGGAAAGTAAAGTATCAATATACAATGTAAAGTAAACTATAAATATACAATACAATAAATTAGAGCATACAATATACCCAATAAAATCTCCCACTTTCCCTAGCATAGATGACTCATATCTCGTAAACCCAGATCCTTGAGATGACCTAAAAAACTTTAGCCGTGAGAGCCTTTGTAAATGGATAAGCAATATTGTGCTCCGAGACAATATATATGACAATCACATCTCCCCGTTGTATAATCTCTTTGATAAGATGATACTTGTGTTCTATATGCTTTCCACATTTGTGGCTATGAGGCTCTTTGGAGTTTGCCACAACACCACTGTTATCACAATAAAGTGTGATGAGTAAGAACATATTTGGAAAATTTTCCAAATCTATGAGAAATTTTCTAAGCCAAACGGCTTCTTTAGCAGCTTCATAGGAAATTACATACTTAGCCTCCCTGGTGGAATCCGTAATATAACCTTGCTTAATGTTGAGCCATACTATAGCTCCTCCATTCAGAGTAAACAATGATCCTGATGTGGATTTTCTTGAATCCTTATCAATCTAAAAATTAGAGTCAGTGTGTCCTATAAGGATCAAATCCTTAGCACCATACACAAGCATATAGTTTCTCGTTTCCTAAAATACTTGAGAATAGTTGTAATTGTTGTCCAATGATCAAATCCTGGATTGGATTGATATCTACTGATTACTCACATTACATGGCAGATGTCGGATATAGTACACAACATGACATACATAAGGCTACTCACTACAGATGCATAGGGAATCAGTCTCGTTTCCTCAACCTCTTGAGGTGTCTTAGAACATTATTCCTTAGAAAAGATAATTCCATGCTTGAAAGGTAACAAACCCTTTTTGGAATTTTGTATCAAATATCCGACAAACACTTTATCAATATAGGATGCCTAAAACAAGGCTAGTGATTTCTTCTTTCGATCCCTTATAATTTGGATTCCTAGAACAAATTATGCTTCTTCAAATCTTTCATTTGGAATTGAGCAGCTAGCCATTCTATAATGGTAGTCAGGTAACTTACAATATTCGCAAACATACAACACAAGAAAAGCTATTGAATTATTGATGATCTTCTTGTAAACACAAGGCTCATCAACATTTTGATCGCAACCATAATATTTGATTGCAGCATTAAACCTTATATTCCAAGATCGAGATGCTTGTTTTCATAAGTGGATCGATTAAGCTTGCAAATTGCCCTTGACCTTATTCAATGAATCCCTCTGGTTGGGTCAAGTAAATGGTTTCGTCAAGATTACCATTCAAAAATGCAGTCTTGACATCTATTTTTTATATCTCATAGTCATAATATGTGGCAATAGATAAGAGAATCCGGATAGACTTAATCATAGCAATAGGTAAGAAAGTTTCTTCATAGTTCACTCTCTCAATCTGGGTATAACTCTTTGCTACTAGTCTAGCCTTAAAGGTTTTCACCTTTCCATCTATACCCAGTTTCCTCTTGTAGATCCATTTTCAACCTATGGGTTTAACTCCATCAGGTGGATCTACAAGTTCTCAGATAGAATTGGAGTACATAGACTTCATTTCTTGATCCAAGGTTTTGATTCATTCATCTTTGTCAACATCAACCATTGCCTTTTGTAAGATGATGGATCCTTAACCTTATCTTCTAATATGATGGTTTGAGTTTCTATTAAACCCAAACAATAAGTAGGTTGGGTTACAATCCTCTAACTATGTTGAGGCTCTCTCAACACTTGAGAAGGATGTGTTAGACTAGATGAAGCAACATCAATAGAGTTGGCAACGGGGCCGACCGGGGGGGAGGGGGGGAGGGGGATGTCCTCACGGAGGGTATTTCCCCTCATCCCCCTCTCGTCCCCGCCAATTGAAGGTAGGGACGATGGATCCATTCATCTTTGTCAATCTTTTGTAAGACGATGGATCCTCAACCTTATCATCTAATATGACGGTTTGAGTTTCTATTAAACCCAAACAACGAGTAGGTTGGGTTACAATCCTCCAACTACGTCGAGACTCTCTCAACACTTGAGAATGATGCATTTGATTAGATGAAGCAACATCAATAGGGTTGGCAACGAAGCCAGACAGAGGCGGGGGGATTCCCCATCTCTATCCTCACGGAGGATATTTCCCCTCATCCCCACCCCTGTCCCTACCAATTGAAGGTATGGATGGGGATATGGATTCCCCACCGGGGGAAACGGGTCCCCGCGGGGACCCATTCCCATTATTCTTTATATATATATATATATTAAAAATAAGTTATCGGGGACGGGGACGGGATGAGGATACCCTTCATGTCCCCTCCCCACCCCCAACCGGAGACCTAGTTAAAATTCCCGGTTTGACCCTCATCTCTTATCAAACCGGGTATTTTTCGACCCCATGGGGATTTTTGCCAACCCTAAACATCAACAACTCTTGTTGAAGTGCTCGCCTATTCAAAAACTCTAGTTAAAGTTTCAGTAGTTCCTCTGAAAATTTCATTTAATACAATTTGGCTCCTTGGTTTATGTTCTCTAATGTAGCTTTCTTCTAAGAAAGTTGCATTTGATGATAAAAAATACTTTATTTTCTTTTGGATCAAAGAACAGACCACCTCTCATTTCTTTAGAATAACCTACAAATAGGCATAATCTTGAACACGGTTCCAATTTCTTTGGATTTGCCACAAGCATATGTGCTAGATATCCCTAAATCCTGAGATGTCGTAAACTACTTTTATGATCTCTCCATAATTCAAAAGGTGTTCTAGTAACATTCTTTGATGAAACCTGGTTTAAAAGGTAAATTTTAGTCTCCATTGCATAACCTTAGAATGAAATAGGTAGAAAAGCATAGCTCATCATAGAGTGAACCATGTCCAATAGCGTTCTATTTCTCCTTTCTGATACACTGTTTTGTTGAGGTGTACCAGGTGTTGAGAGTTGAGATGTGATTCCATGTTTTATCATATAATTATGGAATTCAATATCTATGTACTCTCCACCTCGATCTAATCGAAGTGGTTTAATCTTTTTACTTAACAAATTTTCATCTTTAACTTTATACTCTTTGAACTTTTCAAGTATGTCAGACTTATGTTGCATTAGATAAACACGCTCATACCTCAAATAATCATCCGTAAAAGTGATAAAATATCCAAACCCTCCTCTAGCTTTTACACTCATTGACACCCCTTCCTAGTTTACCCTCTAAAACCGAAAGGGGACATAACGGCAGCAGTTACCGACCTATTTGCCAACACTTACTGCCTAACTTAAGTGAAACCTGCTTTAGACCTCAATAAGCAAAAACGACTTGGCAGTAAATCAACTATGACTTTATCAGCATAAAACTTAGTTACAATTCCAAAACAACAAATATATGTCCAACTAAAAGCATAAGAATGAACATAGGTCCCAAAATAAATTTCACAAGTCCCAGACTCCTTTTAAAATATGTGTACATCAAAACAAGTTTAACCTAAGCTTCTTCCTTCGATAACCGAGCTTTTAGTGGCAAGTTGCAGTGGGTTCAATCGCAAGGAAACTGATTGCTACCTAGGAAAAAGGAAAACATTTGAAAATAATGAGTTGGCTGTCCAGTGAGTGACTCATAGAAATACAGTTCTTCTCAAGCCTTTCATATGCATTAATGTAAATAAATAAACATGCTGGAAATAATCTCAATCAACTTACATAGTATCATACATTAAACATAGTGTCATAATCAATAATACTATCAAACCTTAGTTGAGAATGAGCATATAGCTCAAGCTCCCAACGTCCATTCATGGCCATAAGACCCATAATTCGATCCCATTATCAAGATTGTAGCCAGGAGACCCATACTTCGACCTCTCATAAAGAACTACCTACGTGCACGTGGAGTATACTAAGTACCGTCAACACCTTAGGTACTTTCTCGAATACCTTCTATACCTTCGGTATCTGGTTCATTAGAAACATAACATTCATAGAAAATTTGAGCATTATAAGCTTTAGGCATAGCACTTACCTAGCTTTCGCCATAAGAGCGTTATTACAATTCAACATGCATGCTTCACAATTATAAACATGTAGTTTGCAATACTCTTTCGTTCAATCTTAACATGCGCTAGGATTAGTAAATCTCATTTAAATAACTTAAAACAACGGATGTGTGTTAAGGCTGCTGGTGGTGACATGGCTGGGCAGAGGAGCTAACTCTCTTGAGATCTAGCTCCGATTGAAGGCTCCGGTCGTCACTTGGAATGGATGAAGAAGGTGAAGAACTCTCAGCCATCTTCTCACGTGTTTGTCTGGATCGCAAGGATTCGCCCTAGGCGAACCTCAGGCGAAAACCTTGGATTCTTTACATTTCTGCTCATCGGCTTCTATTTATAGAGCTTAGGTCGCCGACAGCATTAATTGGACTGCTCTGAGTTTGACGTTCGGTGCGTTAGTTCTTTCTGAACCTCTGCCACTAATGACGTGGTAGGTGAAATGTCAACATCATCTTTTGGTTTTTCTCGAGGTAGATGCGTTGATGCATTCATTCCATCTACCTTGCGTTGATCCCATTAGAATGCATTATCGCAGAGCCGTAATCATTCCATGGTCGCATTCGCTTAATACCACAACTCTACATGATGACCGCAATCGCTTGACAAGCGCAACTCCCATGCAATGGACGCATACGACTGATTACTGCAACATCCATGCGTTGATCGATGCATTTGCCTTTGCGATGGAGTGTTTCTCTGCATGCGGTCGTCTATGCGGTGGTCCAGTTTTCGCGTTTGCAATCATTTCCTGCATTAGCTACAAAAATAGAACATTGAACGCATAATTAACGCAAAATAACGGGTTGGCTTTATTCACCTTTCCACCCTTCTTCATTTTCCACTTCCTCACACTAGATGAAGAGGGAGGCACAAATTTAGTTCCAAAGGTTGAACCTCTGATGAACTTTTTCTTGTTAAAGAAGGCAATATTTGCCTCCCCATTATCTCTTTGGCTTTCATTAAAAACTAAAAAATTGTAGCTCGTTAAGGAGGGTGGTGAGGTTGTACACAATTTTGTTCATAACACAATTACTACGGTATTGCAGAAAGATGTCTGGCGGCGGTTGCATGATAAAGCTCACCTAACTAGGCTCATTTATTAGACTTCTATTCATCTTAGCGGTAAATTTTGAGAAATTTTGAGAAATAAGTACACATATATAGCTTCACTAGTTTATACAATGCATTTTGTAGTATTTTTTAGTAATTTTGTTACATATATATGATATTCCTCCAAAATAAGGATATTGAACTAGAGTTAAACATATGATACATTTTATTTGAGAATTAGTTTACGTTGATTTATTTTATTCTAATAAATCTAATTATAATCTAGTTGGTTGTGAAGATGCAGGTTAGTTATCTAACCCATACAAGCTAGATCTTAAACAGGTTACTTAGTACATGGAAAAGAATTTTTATATCATGACAATCAGTGAAACAGACCATAAAAGCTACTTCCTCAAATCATATTGAAATTCTTGCAATTCACGAGGCTAGTCGAGAATGTGTATGGCTAAGATCAATGACTCAGCGCATTTGTGGAACATGTGGTTTGTCTTCTAGTAAAAAATTTTCAACGATATTATACGAAGACAACACAACATGCATATCCCGAATCAAAGGAGGATATATTGAAGGAGATAAAACAAAATATATTTCATCAAAGCTTTTCTACAATCATAAACTTGAAGAAAATTGTGATATCACTGTACAACAAATGTGATCTAAGGATAACCTAGCAGACTTATTTACAAAATCATTACCAACCGAGACTTTTGAGAAATTGGTGCACAATATTGGAATGCGGCCTTAGAGATCTCAAGTGATATTTCCATGAGGGGAGTAAATTTCTCAAAGTTTTATCCATGTGTTTCAACATTACACATTATTAGTGTCCATGTAATTCACCTCCTACTTACCAAATTGCATATAAATAGTGGTCATTTGATGGGTTTTGGAAGACACACATTGGATAAAATCCAAAAAGATTGAAGAAAGTGGAGAAATCTATCCTTTTTTTTATTTACTTTTGTTATTTATTTATTTCATATATTTATATATTATGTTTAATTTATTTTAGTATTTATTTATTTTATTATTTTATTTTATTTTATTTATTTTAATATTATATTTTATTGGTATCCATGTTCTTAATGTGCTCCTCAAGTTCACAACATGTACGATGTATTTATTTTTATTTTTTTTGAACTAGCTAGGTGTTAATTAACACATAATCTTCTTTGTAGATTTTTCTTAAAAAGTTATTTTTTAAATTACTTACTATCTAAACATAGTGGTGGATTCAAAATTTTATATTGAGGTGCAAATTGATTTTTTATTTTTTATAAGGAAAATTTCAGAAACCTTTTAAAAAGCTTATAGTATATGTGATAATTAATAAAATTTTCAATTGTGCATCAAGAAAATTCAACTCTGTTAATATCATGAAGATGTAAAAAATCAAGTCAAATGAATAAAATTCGATCGAAACAATAGGTTTGGTCATTTGATTATGTTATCAAAAAAAAAAAAAAAAAATCTAACACGTATTGATCTATTCAAATTCAAACTGACCTAAACCGTTTAAAAGATAGTTATGTCTTCATCAAATGAGTTATACTATAAGGAAAAAAATTGTTATGCATGACTAAAAATTTGTAAATTTGAAAAATAATGGATTAAAGGACCAAATTTTTTAGTCCAATAATTTTCTCCAATTTTTAAAACTTAAGAATTTTGACCTCTTAATTACATCATCATCAAGTAATTTTATAAAATTACCCTTTTTCTTTCTCTCTTCATCTTCCTTCATTTTCTTTTTTTCCCCCTCTTCTTCTCACTTTTCTTCTATAGCGACCTTTTTCTTCTTCTTCTTCCCTGTTTTTCTTCTTCGATGAAACCACACGACTAGCTCCGATCGAATTCTTCGTCTTCTCTTCCTCTTTTTCAGTTTGTATTCCAGAGTGAGACCGAGCATCGGAGAGAGAGACTCGATTGAACAAGAGAGTAAAAACGATAAAACCTAATTTGTGTACGTAAGGTGCCATTTTGGTAATTTTGCTCAAATTTGACGATAGCAAATGATTAAAATTCATATTAAAAAAAAAAAAAAAAAAGGAAAAAACCTCATTTTCAAAAATTAGGGTAAATCTCAATTTCTTCTCAAATTTTGGATCATCCATTTGACGAACCCATCTCTCTTTCCATTTTTATAAAATCTTATCATTTTATTGTTATCGAATTAGATTATATCTTTTTATTATACATGATTATTTGTATCAAAATTACAGATGTGTTTGGAATTTCAAGTGTTTAAGTTGAAAATAAGATATTTTGGAAGAAATTGAAGGATTTAGCAACCACTCAAAATAGCTTCTCAAGTCCATATAGTTTTTTGTAAAACATTTTTTTCTCAAGTCAATCCAAATTGACCCTAAATTTAATTTATGCGGTTAGGACGTTTTATATCATTTTATCTTTTATCACAAATTAGATTATATATAATTTTCAAACCAAATTTTCCATTGTTTTTGTTTACAATCCATTTTCCAGTTTCTGTACAATCATTCACAAGTGAGTTATTTTCTTGATTTTCATTTCTTTCCCATCCCTTCATTTTCTGTCATTCATGACTATTGTATTGTATTATGGGTGGTGGGGATGAAAAAAAATAATAATATTCTTAAAAAATAGTTGATGTGCTTGTTCTATTTAACTTTAAATTAAAACAGTTTAAATAGTCTAAATGAAGATTTGCCCTAAATATAATCAAATTATATCTCAACTAACAATGTTTAGGGATGAGGTGAACAAAACTCTTTTGATTTACTATGATCGCTCTCTTTAATTTTGAATTTCATATCTAACGACATTTTTCTTTGTTGTTAACTATTGATTGCATTGATAACCAGATTAACACAAATATGGTGTCCTTCCAAGCCAACAATAATTGTGAAAAATATTATTAAAATTTTATGAAATTTTTTATCCATTTACATCATCATACGGATCAAAAATCAATTCTTTATAAACTATAAATATTACATGTTAGTTAAAAAAAATTCAGTAAATTGTCACAAATTTGGAACTATATAGACCAAATCATTATTAACTAAATTTCAATGACTAAATTGTCAATATTTCATGATCAAAAAATAATTTTTAAAAAAAAAACAAATAAACCAAAAATAATTAAGAACATTGCCTAAAAGATCTATTTTAAATGTTCAAAATGACAAATGACTGATCAAATGTTCTTTTGCAGAGGTTTCGATATTGTCCTTTTTTTTTTTTTACTTATCAAATGTTTTTTTTGGTGAGGTTACAATATTGTCCTTTTTTTTTCTTTTTCCTTTCCTTTCGGTGCCGAAAAATCTTTTTCCACACGTTAGTTTCTTCTTCGATTTCTTTTCCTTTATATGTCTACTATTTCCTCTCCGATACAACGATTTCACGTGAGTAGCTAACTCCAATGTGACCAACTTTGATGAGTAAGAGAGAAGAGAGAAAAAAAGAAGTGAGAGATCTCATCTCGTGTACAAGTATATTTTAACAATTTCATCCGTTCATTCGACATTAAAAAATAATAATTTAACTTTTTTTTTCTAATTTTTGGGTCATCCGACATAAAAATTGTTGCTTTTTATCTCTAGTTTTATTCAATCCCGTCCATCTTCTTACAAGAAATAAAGTTTATATTTTAGATTTCAATTTTAGATGAGAAAGAATTCCCCATTTTATTCTCAATGCAGTTGCTGCAGTCACTAAAACAAGAGGGGTTAATGGTGAAAGATGAAATCTTTTTGTGCCATTTCTGACCGTTACCGAAGCTAAACATGAACACCAGTTTGAAGTTCAAACCCACAAAGCATGTTCAAAACCCTAAAATGCTAGGGCAACAAATCTTCAGAGTTAGAGATCACAACCACGAACAGATCCCGGAAAAAGTAAAGTAAAAAAATCGCATCGACGTTCAAAATTTCGAACCAAAACTAAGTTCAACTTCAATCTCCCCAATTTCAATCGGGCCAAAAGATAATAGAAATGAACAAATTTTGAGATACGATTTCATAAGAGTCCCTCAGAAGGCCTAGCATCTACCTGGAATTTCATGGAGAAACTGGATCCTCGACCTCAGCTATAAGCATCGGGAGCGCCAGTTATGGATGAAAACTCCATCCTCCATTTTCTTCAGATTACTAAACTTTTCCTCATCGGGACTTAACCGGAGATGCAGATGCCGAATGCGGCGGGGACAGAAGTCATAGAGCTGGTAGCCTGGTACTGGAACTTCAATTCCTCGCCTATTTTAGGGTTCCATTTCTGGAGGAAGTATATGGCTATGAGCTCTTTTAGTGGGCTTTTGGCCCATCATCAAACTACTTCGGCCCATCACAAACTCGATGGAAATTTGTTAACAGGGGAAACTTTTTCATATGGTCCCTCGAGATTAAAATGTCAAAGTTTTGAGTTTTATTTTGATTTTATCTCCAAATTTCAGAAAGTTTTGTTTCAATTTAGTTTTAGTTTTTAATATTTACATTTTTAATATATGTTTGGTATTAATATTTATTAGTTAATTTTAAAATAATTATGAAGTGAAAATTTAAAATTAATTTTAAAGTTAAATTATTAAAAAATGCTCCAAAATATTGTACTTTGTATTAAAAATACCTATAAGC
Organism: Benincasa hispida; assembly: GCF_027475165.1. NCBI lineage: Eukaryota > Viridiplantae > Streptophyta > Magnoliopsida > Cucurbitales > Cucurbitaceae > Benincasa > Benincasa hispida. Next base: position 47,762,518 of record NC_143488.1, read on the forward strand.
TTTTAAAAAGAACTAAATAATGGCCTTGTCATTAGTTTTGGATGGAAATCATTAAAGTTTTGTTTTAAAAATATCCATGAATTTTCAAAAGTTTCAAAAATACTCTTAACTTAAAAAAAATTCAAAAATATCGTATATGAACAAAAATCGTTAATACCTCATTGCTAAAATATCTTTAAAAATTTTTTAAAAAAAATACAAAATCGTTTTAAAATTTTAATGATTAGGTTGAGTTTAGCTCATTATTTAAAACTAAATTAAAATTAAACTCAAAATTTAAATTGTTGGCCAAATGAAACCTAGACCCAAAACATATATTTTTTTTTCCCGGTAAAATATTAAATACCCCTGAAATTTCTCCCTCCTCTCTCATCTCCTATTTTCTTTTCAGTCTTCTTCTTCGTCTCCTCTCTCATTCCAACATTTTTTTTTCCTTCACATTTGGTCCATAACATTTTCTTTTTCTCTCTCACGTATAATTATTCTTCTCCTCTTTCTCACCTTTGTATTAGAGATGTTCATTTTTTGTATGGAGATTTGCCGTTAATGAAACAAGGAATCTTCATTTAAGTGAAAATGAGAGGATTGGAAGAAAATTTTCTTCATATGCTAAACGACGCAAAGATGGAGAATACATTCTCTATCCCCTCGCTTCTCGCTCCGTTAACTTTTTATTTATTTATTATATCAATTAATTTTATATTATTATTGTTATAATAATAATAATTATTATTATTATAAAAATATTACATTTAAATTTCAGTTTAATGGTCAAGTTTCAAACTGAACATTTAAATTTAGATTATTTTTATGAATAATTTGATTTGTAATCATTTTCTTTTACTAGAAAATTAGAATAAATTCTCTTTAAATTCAAATTGTCCACGTGGAACTAATCATATAAAAATTTTAGCGAGAAATTTAAGTATTTAATTAAGAGTTTTTCATCCTGGTTTGTAAAAAACATGTTTGATATGTTTTTGTTTTCTGCTTTTTAAAAAATAGAAATCTCTTTTATTATTTTTCTTTGTTTTATATAGTTTTATAAAAATAAAATCAAATTATTTTTAAAATAATATAAAATTTTATTTTTTAACTTTTAAAATTTATATATATTGATAAAACATTATCAATAATTTAAATCCACAGATTAATCATAAAGACGAAAGAAAAAAAAAAAAACATATTGACAAAATATAAAATAATAATAACTTTAATTTTAATTCATTAATATCTTTGTGGAAAAACATAATTCTTTCCATTTAAGTTGGGTCATTTTCTAAAAAAAAAAAACTCTCTTATAGCTTTCCAAAATAAAATAACAAAAATAAATTTTAATTTATTTATATTTTTCAATCATTTTAACATTTAATTTTGAATTTATTTAAAAGAAATCTAAGATATACTTGTTAAAATGAAAAATTAGAATTGACGTGGAAATAAAGTATAAAAGGATAAAGTATTGTTATCATTATTTACCATTTATTTTTATGCAAAAATACTGAAAAATATATTAAACGTAAGAAAAAAAAAAAAAAAGGTTATAATAATTCCTAGGAATTTAACCCAACACGTGCAACATGCCAAAAAGTTTAGCTATCACTAGACTACACTGTTTCTAGAACCATAGTATAGATTTCCTTTTTTTTTTTTTTTTAATAAAAAGATGGTTTCTTTTTAAATGATTTTATTCTTAACCATTTTAACAACGTTTTTAAAATTGGAAGAAATAGAAAATATAATTGAATACCAAACAAATTTAAAAAAAATAAAAAATAATTTATTATCAATACCTAAATAATCAATTAGTTATCAATACCTAAAAGGATGACTCCTTTTATAGATGAAAATAGTGTTCGTTCATAAATTTAATTTTTAAAATTCAAAATTTAGAATTTAAAAACGAAATGATTATTCACTTGATTAAATAATCATAAATAAAATACGATATAAAGTGTCATATATCAAATTAAGAATTTTGTGCCTAAAAAAATGAAAAGAATGTTCGAAAAAAAAAATTATGAAAGTTTGTTACATTAAAACTATTTTTGCAGTTTATTTATTTAACAAAGAAATGGTACTAGATAGAAAGGACAGTCCAATTTTAAATGATAGGCATCAATCCTTCAAAAGTCTAACAAAATATTAAAAATGTAGTTTTAAAGAAAGGACAGTCCGAATCTCTGACACACTCCCGATAAAAATCCTTGACCCAACAAAAAATGAAAAATGAAAAATACTTAAAGTAGTAGATCACTAAATTCAAATCAAAATCAAAACTAAAATATTAAAAATGTAGTTTTAAATCGATCAAAAATAAAATATTTAAAATGTAAAGTTTTAAATCTTAAGGATCAATTTTTTTTAAAGATTAAACTACCATTCTAATCCATATATTTTATAATTTATTTAATTTTAGTTCATTCATTTTTAATTATTTTAATTCTAGTGATTTAAAGATAATTTGTAACAAAATTGATTATATAATAACAATAATTTTTTACATTGAATATATTGTAAAAAAATTATAGCAAAAATGTTAATAAATTACAAAAGATTTTAAAAATAAACAATAAAGGTATGATAAGGACTAAATTTAAGATTTACTTAGCCTAGAAATGTTAAAATTGAATAAACTTAAAATGATGTTTTAATTAATTAATCTTTTTCATAAAAAAGGAAACGATTGGGTGTGAAGTTTTTGAATAGTGTAGATGCGGCCGCAGAGGATCGAAGCACTTTGAAAATTAGTTTTTGTCACATTTCTTTATCTGTAGAAAAAGGATAATGTTCCCCTTCCCATCAATACATGGCATTTAAAATAGCACAGCCCCACGTGACCACCCACGTGCCGTTCCCTAATTCTTTGCGTGCTTCGTAACGGACGCGTGTCCGCACCCATCCTTTTCTCCCTCTACTAAATTCGACACGTCGTTCCTTTTGACAACCGACATGCCCATAACCACCCGACACGTGTCGTTCCAGAATCCCCATCTCTTTTTGTATTTAACCCTAAAATTGAAATAACGAAAAAAGAAAGTTGTTGATTCAGTGAAAAAGAAATTTTTAATTTGTTTCTAAATTTTCTCGGGAAAAAAATGGCTGTTGGTGAAGAACCGATTCTCTCTCGGTTGGACCGGCTAGATAATATGGTAAGTTTATTTTCAGGTACAATGAAAATTATAATTATAATTAAAAAAGTAAATAAAACTTTTTTTTTTCGTGTGTGTGAATATGTTCTTGTGTGGACAAGGTAGGGAAAATGATGGGTTTTGATGTTTGTTTCTCGGGAAAATGACTCAGAAAATGAGAAGAGTTGGTTGGTGAGAGATTCGTGGCTTAGCTGCATGGGCTGTCTAATTTTTTTTTTTTTTTTAAAAAAATATTCTTAATTTGATGATTCGCTTTGTAATTTTGATGTTGATGTTTTTTTTCGTATTATTTGAAAATTATGGAGTAAAATGCTGTCTTCTGAATTTGGTTGGTATATTTTTTAAAACATTTATTTCAATCCATCTACTTTTTAAGAATATAGCTTGGAAAATTCTAGTGAGTGAGAAGATTGAAACAATTCTACTCTACATATTTAATTTTTGGAAATAAAACAAGAAAATGGAAATAGAGGTCAACATCAAAGTTATTATAATCTGTATATGTACTTTAGGTAGCAAACAAATTAATTGATAGCCAGAAGGATTATTGTGGTAGGAGGAACTGATCTTTTGTGAGTACTTAGTTCTTTTGAGTTTGTATTAACTATTTTTTAAGGTTAAGGGTTTGATTATTTTATGGTTGACTGTTCTCTTATATATTTATACACACACGTCCAAAAAGAATTTTAGTATTTTAGGTTGGAGTTGCTTTTTTTTTTTTTTTTTTCCCCAATCAAATTAACCTATATTTTAGTGACTTTAAAAATCAAAATCTGTGGAATAATACAACTTTATGTCACAATTTATAGTTGTAGTTTCTATATACAAAAATGGGACATTGTGGAAATTGTGGGGGTGTTTTTTGGAATTTTAAATTTTTGTGGAAGAAATACTAAATAGATAGAATTGTAATAGTTGAGGCGGCTGGAGGAAATTAGAGGGTGCGGAAAGTCTCCAAAAAGTTCATGTGCATCTACTCCATCAAGTGGGACCCTCACGAGCGATTATCACACGTCGTCTGTTGATCTCTCACCAAAATGTTTGGAGAAGCACTGCCGTCCGATTAACCACGTCATCAAAGTCGCTGAACTCAAAGGAAGCCTCGTTGAGAGAATGGATAATTTAGAGGATAGAGTCCTCAAGGTAAATTCAATATTAAAATATCGATGCTTAAAATTGAACTTATTTTCTTCGTTTTTTCTACCATGGTTTTGGAGGTTGAAGGGTTGAGTTGTTAGTCAAATTTTAAAATAAAAATATGTTTTTAATTTTTTTTTTTAATTTTCAAAACTTGATTTAATTTTAAAATATTATAGAAAATATGGATATTTTTGTAGTTTTTAATTTAAAAATAAAAATAAAAAATTAAATCATTATGGAATGGGTCCAAGTTCTAGAATGATGGGTCTAAGTTATTTTGGTTATTACTTTGAAACAATTTAGTTCATGAATCTCACGAGTAACTTTTTTTAAAAAAAAAAATAATTTGAAATAACAAAATTGTTAAAAAAATATTTTTGAAATATTGTCAATGTTACAATCTATGACATAGTAGACTACTAGATTGGTAGCTACAAATAAATACTATATTGATATCTATTAATATTCTACTGTTGATAGATAAATACTTTTTTATATCTAGTCTTCTAGTAAATAAATACTATTGATATCTATTAATTAACATATAAATAGTTTTAAATTTTAAAATAGACTTAAACATTGATAAGGAAAATTCGAAGATCAAACTATTTATTTCATAGACGTTTGAGGCTAAATTTTTGTTACCCACTAAAGTTTAAGAATCATTATAATATTTTATTTTTTTGTATTATGCAATTCCTCGACTCAAATTTTTTGAAGTTATTTGATAGTATCTTATGTTTACTATTTATGCATTTTTCAATCATATCTCATGTTTCCTTCAACTCTTTTTTCCTCTTCTATTGGATTTAAAACAGCTTTGTGTACAAGTAGAGGGAGAGATAGAAAGGGAGAGGGAGATGATGATCGTTGAGAAGAACAAGAAACATAAGAAGAGCTTTAAACAACTTGTTCAACAGTGCATGACTGGTCAGGGAACACGCAAGTCGTAGTCTTAATAATCTGTTTTTCGTCTTTTGTTTCTTGTTTGCCGAGGTTTTTTTGGTGGTTGTATTTTGTTTCTAATCACTTGTAGGATCTTTTTATAGTCTCTGTTGAAGATGTTTATAAAATTTTGGTGGTTTTTGTTGATTGAAGTACTTGTCGATCAAGGGGTCACTATAAAATATAATCTATAAAATGTGTAAACATAAGTTCTTTTATTTATTTATGAAATATTGTAAAGTTGTTCAATGGATATTTTGTTGCCTTCATCCAATTTTTTTTTTTTTTTTTTCTAAATTTTATTCTGTTGATTTTATTTACCCAAATTGAGGGGGAAAATTGTGATTCTGTGTTCTTCATGTCCGAAAATCATCCAATCTCGACATCATTCATGTCGTCGGGGTTATCGTGGGGAGAGACCAATCAGGAGATTTTAAATCGTACATAATATTGTTATCATGCAAAAAATTTGTAACATTCGTTTAATTTTAAACTTAAACGTTCAAAGTGTTGTTCGACATACATCACTCAAGATTTATATAAAGAAGACTTGGATAAAATATATATATACATGCACTATTTTCTATAGTTAAATAATCACGCCATCAATCTATCTATCAGTTCTAAACTAATGGATGGATGAAGTAAGCAAGAAAACCCAATGACAATACAAAATGAAAGATTTGTTGTTTCTTATCACGAAAAGTTACAAAAAGAATATCACTCAATTTGGGTATGTATGATTTAGTTGAGTTGAGTTGGTATAATATATTTATTCAATATTTAATTTATTAATTTTAAATATTGATCTACTAAAATTAAATATTGGTGGAGTGGAGTTGAGTTGGTATAATTTTATTAATTCATCTCAACTCTTCCTTCTTTCAATGTTTTCATCGGTCATTTATAATGTGATCGTCACTGTCACACTTTGGGAAGTAGCTTCGATAAACACCTTTGATGATAATTTTGGTGATCAATTTTAGGATTCGACAATCATCTTTGATGATAATTTTAACGATCGATTTCAAATTTTGATAACCACCTTCAATGACAATTTGGATGACTAACTCCAACGACCACCTTTACGTGCTCAACTCTGGCAATCACTTCTACATAACTCTAATGACTCAATCCTGACGATCACTTTCACACAACCAATTTCTAATGAAAAATTTTAGGCTAAAGCAACCACCTTTGACAATAAACTCCGATGATCAACTCCAACAACCACTTTCGGCTACAAATTCCAACGAAAATCACCTTCAATGATTAACGTTCACTACGAGAAAACACTACTTTTTCGACACTTAAATTTATCAAGAAATGGTAAAAAAATGCATCAGCAGAACAATTTCCAACGAAGCGAACATCATTGGGAGATTGGTCGGGGAATATTCATTAAGAGAACATCTCTCGACGGTTGAAACAAATTTTCGAGAGTTTTGGCAAACTCTTAACGATTAGTATACTCTCATGACTCTCGATGTCATATCAACAACCGTCGGGAGTTTATCTATCTTCCAGTAATATTCACAGTCGTCGGGAGTTGGTTTCAGAGACTCAATTGTTGAAATGATACACCTGACGATGGACCACCTGTTGGGAGATAGGAGAACTCCCAACGCCATCGTCGAGAGATAGTTCACTGTTCTATATTATTTTGATTTTGTTTTGTTTTATATTTTTTCTAATTTTGATCTCAATAACCTAAAATTCAAAACATCATTAGTCAAATTAAAATTTTTCATATAAAGAATGAAACAAACAAACAAAGTCAATGTAGATAGTATTCTTTGTTACAAAAAAGAGAGAAAAGTTTGCAAGATTGTGTACAAAGCAAATATGCCTTGACAAATACATAGAAGAAAATGTGATGACATCTCCAACAACTCCAAACGCCATCTCCAAAACAACAGTTTACCTGTAGTCACATTAATTAGAGCACATTATTATAACATTCAAACTTCAGTCAAGCACAACATTCAAACTTCATAAACTTCAACCAAACACACAAAAACTCCATTTAGAGCTCCAAAGCAAGTTTAACTAAGCTCAACCTACCCTTCACAATTTCAAACTTCATAAACTTCAATCAGACACACAAAAACTCCATTTAGAGCTCCAAAATTATTTTAGCTAAGCTCAACCCACCCCTCACAACATTCAAACTTCATAAACTTCAATCAAACACACAAAAACTCTATTTAGATCTTCAAAACAAGTAAAACTAAGCTTAGCTACTAAAACATTCAAACCAATTTCAATCCACCCCACACAACATTCAAGCTTGGCTACCATAACTGTAGGATAGCCAACAATTCATTATCATAAATCTAATAGTAAGACATAATTATTTTGCTACCATAACTGCAGGATAGCAACACATTAGGCAATTAGAACTTTAAAGTAATCATACCTAATTTGGTGGTCCTTCTCCTTGTGATCATACCATTTCTTCAATCATTTTTTTTTCTTTCATTTCTTCCATTTTTCTTGCATGATCCTCTTTTATTTGTCTTTGTCTGTCTCCAAGTTCCTTAATCCTCGATTAACGCTATTCAACATTGACTTTTAGTTCCCTCACCTCTCTATCATGCATTGATTGAGTTGATGTCGAACTCGATGAGCTGCTACCCCTAGTTGATTAAGTTTAGGGCCCGAACCTAAGCCTTTTACGTGATCGGGTCATCTACCCAAAACAATCTCACAAATTTTGTCCCCAGTTAGTGGTTGAGAACCTTCTGGAGTGGGTGTCAAATGTAATTCTACCATTTTATTCTGCACACATATAGTTAAGTTGCATAAGTACGAGTGGCTAAACTTACAAATTAAAAACAACATGAAAATAAATCAAATTGATTACATGTGCATCCTCAACTGTCTGATTCACAAACTTGCCACTTTTAGGGTGCGCTTTTCCAAATAGGTCAACACGTCCCACTTCTCGACCTTGTTTTTCTTGCAGTTTAGATTTAATTTGCAGGAACGACTTCAACCCACCTACTGAACAAACTCTTATCCAAGAGTACCTACGAGCGGATGCGAAACTTCCCAATTTATTGTGACAAAATTTCACATATACATTCAAACATACTAATATGCATTCATAATGCTAAATCATGCTCAAAAGAACATTATATAAGAGATCGAGAAATCATACCAGTTGAAGACCTATTCTTCATAGAAAATTTCGCTTTTGCTGAGACGTTAAGCTATTGCTCAGCAAAACCCAATCGTCTACCTCGAATAGTCTCCACACGAACAGAAGGAAACGGAGATGACACTACCATTAAATCCCTCGGTATTCTTTGAGTGAGAATCCAAAGGGTGGACTCTGTTCGGATATGGTAGAGGGAAGGAGGAAGGGAGATTGTATACAATGATCAAGCAAGTGGGAGATAGGCTCGCCTATCATATAGAAAAAATGCTTGATCGTTTAGGTGAAGTATACGATCCTGTAGGAAAAAGGTAAGCGATCGTCTAAACGATCGTGTAGAAAAAACTAAGCGATCGTCTATACGATCATTTAGTAAATATCGGGCGCTAAATGATCGCTTAGAAAAAGGTAAACGATTTTTTAGTAAATAGCGTGCGGGTGTAATCGTTAAGCGATCGCTTAGCACTATCGTACAGGTAAGTGATCGTTTAGGCACTATCGTATAGGCACAGATTTTCTAAGTGATGACACACTTCAACACAATGTCCGAACATCCCATGCTTGAGCTATTTAATCGTCTTAAAGTGATCTTTCAACTTACTCATCGGTTATGAAAACAGAAGAGACGCCGTCCTGTTACCCATTTAACCGTCCAATTAATGGACAATGAATATGATCACATCATATTCATAACTTATGAAGTAATATAATATATTAATTATAGTATTTTTCCTCCACTAGATATAAATCATATTTATATCCAATTTCTTCCAAATTAATGTATCTCATACATAAAATTAATTATATCATATATAATCAAACTCTCTCTTGTCAATTTGAACATTTCAAACTAACCAAAAAACTGACTCTCAACTTTTATCCAAGCTACCAAGGGGACCTTATAGACCTATGGCTCGAAGCTCCAATGGTATGTGAATAGTTGACTAAACTCTTTAGCCACGATATCCACCATCCGTTAACTGCCAAGCATTCCACTAAAGAACGACAGTTGAACTCTTCTTACCATAGATATATTTCTATGTCCATTGGATATATCCAATCATCAGTACGATGACCCTTCACAGATGCTCGTAATTACAGTAGGACATTTACCGTTTTGCCCCTGTAGTTACATCTTACTTCTTAAGTACCACTCATCCCTCTAATGAATAATACAACATAGTTCTACTATATATGAACACCTCTCGATCCATGAGAAGGTATGTAGCGACACATCGTTCAAGCCCGGAATCAGCCCTTAAGAGAGCAATCTATCTACTTACCCCTGCTTCGGGGAAGGAGTGAACTCCATCTTGTGAAGCTGAGTTCCCAGCTCCCAAATCAGACGAATCCCCAAAGTGGTAGGTTTGAGTCGGCACTCTGGCCACTCTCACCCATGCAAATCAAAGGATCGCCCTCAATGGCAAGAGTTCCCAACTCACTCAGGATTTGGGTCATGTTATCTATGGTCATCCTAGTGAAGTGAAGTCTCAGTCATGAATGGAGTTATATGACGAGACATGAACAATTCGAGGTCAAATCTTATAAAAAATCTTTATATAGGACGCCCCGCTCGCATGTCCTCTACACGAATGATCAGGATCAGACCATCTGTGACAAGTCACAACACTTGTAACAATTCCACAAAGCAGGTCGCATTCGTAGTGTTACCAGGATAAAGTTTCCTTCATATATTCATATACTACAGATCATTTTGGTTGTCACTCAAGACATGATCCATTTATATGTCACTACATACATGCTTAAGTTACATAAAGACAACCAGGGATATTAAGTTTATTGGTTTGTGGTAAAATAAAAAACATCTAAATGTGAAAAGTCAAAAAGTGAAGTAAATATCATATATATTATACATCACAAGCGTTCTTACAAAGTTGTTTACAAACTACAGGACACGAGACTTTAGGGCACAAAACCCCAACAATCTCCCACTTATCTTAAAGCAAAGTGGGGAGTACAAACAAATAGATATAAAACAATAAACTAGGACATAAAAACCAGTGCAATAAAAACTCCCACTTGCCCTAGTCCAGCCGCGGGCAGTCCCGTAGACCCATGCTCTGAAGGTGACCCTCAAACACTATAGTTGTGATAGCATTCGTAAACGGATCAGCAATGTTTTGCTCCAGGCGATCTTCGTGACGATCACGTCTCCTCGATGCACTATCTCGCGGATCAGATGATACTTCTGCTCTATGTGTTTGTCACGCCTATGACTCCTGGGCTCCTTAAGTTTTCCACAGCACCATTATTGTCACTGTTGTGGTTAATGCCCTAAAGTCTCGTGTCCTGTAGTTTGTAAACAATTTGTACGAACACTTATGTTGTTAATATATGATATGTATTTCATATTTTGTATTTTGCTCATTTACTTATTTTATTTGCTTTACCACAAACCAATAAACATAAAATCCCTGGTTATCTGTATGTGACTCAAGCATGTATGTGGTGACATACAAGTGGATCATTTCTTGAGTGATAACCAAAATGGTCTGTAGTATATGGATATAGAAGGGAAACCTTATCCTCGTAATGTTACGGATGCGGCTCGCTTTGTTGAATGGTCACAAGTGTTGTGACTTGTCACAGAGGGTCTGATCCTGATCATTCGTGTTGGGGACATGCGAGCGGGGGCGTCCTATACAAAGAGTTTGTATAAGACCTGACCACGAAGTGTTAACGTCTCGTTATATAACACCGTTCATGACAGAGACTTCACTTCAGTAGGATGACCATAGGTAACATGACCTCAATCTTGAGTGAGTTGGGAACTTCTGCCATTGTGGGCGGTCCTTTGATTTGTATGGGTGCGAGTGGCCAGGTCGCCGATTGAAACCTACCATTTTGGGGATTCGTCTGATTTGGGAGCTGGGAACTCAGTTACACAAGGTGAAATTTACTCCTTCCCCGAAGCAGGGGTAAGTAGATAGATTCCCTTAAAGGCTCATTCTGGGGCTTGAACGATGTGGTGCCACACACATTCTCTTGGCCCGAGAGGTGTTCACACATAGTTGAACTATGTTGTATTGTTCATTAGAGGAATCAGTGGTACTTAAGAAGTGAGATGTAACTACAGGGGCAAAATGGTAATTTGACCCAACTGTACTGACGACCATTTGTGAATGGTCATCGTACTCATGATTGGTTATATCTGATGGACACAGAAATATATATGTGGTAAGAAGAGTTCAGTTGTTGGTCTTTAGTGGAATGTCTGACAGTTAACGGATGGTGGATCTCGTGGCTAAAGAGTTTAGTCAGCTATTCAAGGATCGTTGGAGCTTCGAGCCACATGTCCATTAGGTCCCCTGGGTAGCTTTGATAAAGTCGAGAACTAGTATTTGGGTTAATTTGAAATGTTCAAATTGACAAGAGGAAGTTCGATTATATATGATATAATTGGACTGGTTAATTATATATGATGTAATTGGCTAAATGTATGAGATGCATTATTTTGGAGGAAATTAGATATAAATATGATTTGTATCAAGTAAATGAGAAAATACTATATTAGATATGTGATATCAAACTATAGGGTAAAAATATAATATGATTATATTTATTATTAATTAATTGGTTAATTATATGATAATTAATCCAAAAGTTCCGTTCGGACGTGGGTTAGTGGGTCGATTATTGTAACCGATGAATTAAAATGAAAAATGTTTTCATTTTTGGTTGGCCCGGAGTTCAATCGCCCAAGAGAATTCGCAAGCGCGCGTTGGAGAATTATAAACGATTGCTTACGTAAAATAAGAGCCTGTACGATAGTACTCTTCGCCTAAATGATCGTCTACCTCGTGCCTAAACGATTGAACGATATTTCCTACACGATTGGATAGCTTCTCTAAACGATCGCATAATGTGTCGTTTTTACTAAACGATCGTATACCTTTTCCTAAACGATCGTTCAATAAATCCTACATGATCGTGGAGCTTCTCCTAAACGATAAACATTTCTGCTGTGCGATAGAGTCTTTTTCCCTCTCACTTGCTTATCACCTACAAGATTCTTGTTTCCTTCTTCCTCTACCAAATTTACCAAAGACCACCCTTTGGGTTTTCACTCCGAGAATACCCGGGGCTCTTTAGTGGTGGTGTCTTCCCCACGGTGTTCGTGTTCACAATTGTTCGTGCTACTGCAGTCGACGCTTCCGTTGGGCGTTGGTAGATCGTGTGGAGGTTTTCCGCTACTGTGAGTGCCAAAGATTAAAGATTGTCTTCAACTGGTATAGTACTCTCTCCCTTGTTATTTATCTTGTTCTTAGCATGCCGATAATTAGTGTTTGTTTGCATAACTGTTCGTATTAATGTATACTGTCGTATTTCGATCACTGTGAGATCGAAGCGATCCGAACGCTATCATGGAACTCTTCGGTAAGAGATCCTTCAATCATAATAGAGGGTGATGGGCCTAGACATATCTAGAACAACTTCCAGCTTCGTCAAGAACTTTCTGAGACCTTTATGTCCACGCCTCAATCGTCCCCCTAGGGAATATGTGCTTCTAAAAGATCTTTTTAGAGCAAGATTTAATAAGTAATAGTCAACAAATTGGAATTTATTTATCAACATATTTTTTTCTTCCATTTGAACTTAACTAAATGGTCTCTTTAGCAACTTCACAAGCCGCTACGTACTCGGTCTCTATCGTGGAGTCGGCGATGCACCTCTGCTTAGTGCTCTGCCACACTACAGCTCCTCCGTTAAGAGTAAATACTGACCCTGAAGTGGACTTTCGAGCGTTCTTATCAGTCTGAAAGTCAAAATTTGTGTATCCAGTAAGGATCAAATCTCTAGACCCATACACAAGCATGTAATTCCTCGTTCTCTGAAGATACTTGAGGATATTCACAACTGCGGTCCAGTGACCCTGGCCTGGGTTAGACTGATACCTACTGACTATTCCCACAACATAGCATATGTCTGGCCTAGTGCAAAGCATCACATACATTATATGTAGATGCATATGGGACCTGTTTCATTTCCTCAACCTCTTGAGGCATCTTAGGACACATGTCCTTAGACAAAGTGATTCCATGCCTGAATGGTAGTAGGCTCCTTTTGGAGTTCTGCATTGAGTAGTTGAGCAAGATTTTATCAATATACGATGCCTGAGACAGCGCTAGCACTTTGTTCTTGCGATCCCAATTGAAGCGAAAGTTGAGGCTCTGATACCAATTGAAGCGAAAGCAGATCTTCCCAATTCATTGTGACAAAATTCCACATATACATTCAAACATACTAATATGCATTCACAATGCTAAATCATGCTCAAAAGAACAATAAATAAGAGATCGAGAGATCATACCAGTTAAAGACTTACTCTTCACAGAAAATATCGCTTTTGCTGAGACGATAAGCTATTGCTCAGCAAAACCCAATCGTCTACCTCGAACAGTCTCCACACGAACAAAAAAAAATGGAGATGACACCACCACTCAAAGCCCTTAGTATTCTTGGAGTAAGAATCCAAATGGTGGACTGTGTTCGGATTTGGTAGAGGGAAGGAGGAAGGGAGATCGTATACAATGATCAAGTAAGTGGAGATAGGCTCGTCTATCGTATAGGCAAAATGCATGATCGTTTAGGTGAAGTATACGATCGTATAGGAAAAAGGTAAGCGATCGTCTAAATGATCGTGTAGAAAAAACTAAGCGATTGTCTATGATCATTTAGTAAATATCGGGCACTAAACAATCGCTTAGGTAAAGGTAAATGATCGTTTAGTAAATAGCGCGCGGGGGTGTAATCGTTAAGCGATTTCTTAGCACTATCGTATAGGTAAGTGATCGTTCAGGCACTATCGTTATAGGCACATATTTTCTAAGCGATGACACACTTCAACACAATGTCCGCGCATCCCATGCTTAATACACCGTGAGCTATTTATGCGTCTCAAAGTGATCTTTCAACTTGTTCATCCGTTATGGAAACATAAGAGACGTCATCCTATTACCCATTTAAACGTCCAATTAATAGACAATGAATATGATCACATATTCATAACTTATAAATTAATATCATATATTAATTATGGTATTTTTCCTCCACTAGATATAAATCATATTTATATCCAATTTCTTCCAAATTAATATATCGCATACATAAAATTAATTATATCATATATAATTAACTAGTTCAATTATATCATATATAATCAAATTCCTTCTTGTCAATTTGAACATTTCAAACTGACTCAAAAACTGACTATCAACTTTTATCCAAGCTACCAGGGGGACCTTATGGACCTATGGCTCGAAGCTCCAACGGTACGCAAATAGCTGACTAAACTCTTTAGCCACGATATCCACTATCCGTTAACTGTCAGGCATTCCACTAAAGATCGACAGTTGAACTCTTCTTACCATAGATATATTTCTATGTCCATTGGATATAACCAATCATGAGTACAATGACCCTTCACAGATGCTCGTAATTACAGCAGACCAATTTACCCTTTTTTTCTTGTAGTTACATCTTACTTCTTAAGTACCACTCATCCTTTTAATGAATAATACAAGATTGTCCTACTATGTGTGAACACCTCTCAGGCCATGAGAAGGTGTGTGGCACCACTTCGTTCAAGCCCCGAGATCAACCCTTAAGAGAGCAATCTATCTACTTACCCCTACTTCGGGGAAAGAGTGAACTTCATCTTGTGAAGCTGAGTTCCCAACTCCCAAATCAGATGAATCCCTAAAGTGGTAGGTTTGAGTCGGCGCTCTAGCCACTCGCATCCATGCAAATCAAAGGACCGCCCTCGATGGCAGAAGTTCCCAGCTCACTCAAGATTGAGGTTATGTTACCTATGATCATCCTAGTGAAGTGAAGTCTCAATTATGAACGAAGTTATATGACGAGACATTAACATTTCAAGGTCAGGTCTTATATAAACTCTTTGTATAGGATGTCCCCGCTCGCATGTCTTCTACACGAATGATCAGGATCAAACTATCTGTGACAAGTCACGTAACAACTCCACAAAGCGAGCCGTGTCCGTAGTGTTACCAAAATAAGGTTTCCCTCATATCCATATACTACAAATCATTTTGGTTGTCACTTAAGACATGATTCACTTGTATGTCACTACATACATGCTTAAGTTACATAAAGACAACTAGGGATATTAAGTTTATTGGTTTGTGGTAAAATAAAAAACATCTAAATGTGTAAAGTCAAGAAGTGAAGTAAATATTATATATATTATACATCACAAGCATTCTTACATAGTTGTTTACAAACTACAGAACACAAGACTTTAGGACACAAACCCCAACACCTACGTGATCGAACAGTAATTTCTCTCTATTCTTCCTATTGGTCTTCGAAACTTCCTACATTTAAACAAAAAAAAAAAATTAAAAAGATATTCCATAATAGTAAATGAAGTAAATGAAAGTATCTAACTAGACGGCAATAATTATTGTAACCTGAAATTCTCACCCTCAAAACAGTCACACAAAAAATGCCAAATATTCTAATCTCTTCTTATGCCTGCTAAGATTCAACATTTCATTTTCTTCAACAACATTACACTCCATATTAGTTTCTTCATCATTAAGCTATGAATGAGTTGTATGACTTTCAAAACCTCTAGATAAGTTGACTGGCTCTCCATAATATTCTTATTGACAGTATGATGGGGATATTCCATATGTTAATAAATGTCACTCCACAGGCTCTAATAACCCACATTGAATTCACATAATTCTTGCATGGGCATCTTGTTCGCCCGCAATTATTAACATAAAATTTCTTCACCTCTAAAAATTGGGATACTCCTTCTCTATACTTGATCGATAATTTATTTCTAAGTTTGATCCATTCTTTATTCATCCTTAAAAATGAAATTTTTCTGGCCAACTTGTAAATCCAACACAATTTATTACATGTACTATTTTAGTCAAAGAGTTATGGTTAACTTATAGTTTATAAGTAGACAATTTATCGTCAACTGTTTGAGTCTAGAGTTGATAACAATTCTAAGGTTGCTCGAAGTAATTGATAGTTTTATATGGTAATATTTAGGGGGTTGAACTCATAAGTAATAGAAACATGCAATAGAAAGATACAAATAAAAAACCATCCGAAAAATGAATAATATTGCATAAACAATTTGCTAACTTTCTTGTGTGTGTGCGTGTTTTTTAAACAACAAATGGGACACAAACAAATTTAAACCTTCAAGTCAAAATGAAGGTATTTCATTTTGACTCAAAATGAACCAAGTTTGATAATAAATAAATCAAAAGAGTCTTCAAGTCAAAAGGAGTATTATGGTAAACAAATATATTATATGGAATCATTTAAATACACAAAAGTAAATTGAAGTAACACGAATAATAAAGTTGAATATCAGGGGATCGAATCCCAAGCAGAAGCGTTTGATCGCCTTGCAATTTTGTTTTCGATTTTACGTAAATCAAATACGGTATAACAATAATAACATAATAGATTAACAATCAAGATTAGCATGCATTTAAGATAAGAAAAGAGGGAAGAGCTAAAACTTAAAGAAAAGAGGGAAGAGCTAAAACTTACCTTTGTAGATATCCAAATTCTTTACGATTCCCTCCGCATCTTCTCTGAAATGTCTCTTCAATGATCAAGGGACACCACCATGAGTGAAATCTTGTTATTTTCTAGGATCCCAAGAATTGGATGTGTGGTCTCCAAAACTTGGAAAAGGAAGGAGAAATGGTAGAGAAAAGAAGAAAGATTTTGAGAAAAGTAGTAGGAGACTAGGATTCAAAAATTTCAATTTAACTGTGTCACAAATAAGAACCATGAAGAGCTATTTATAGAGAGGAAGGGTGACCTCATTCTCCTAGTCCTTTCCTATTCCTACTCTAATTCTAATTTAATTAAATAACTTTTAATTAATTAATTAGTCCAATAACTAAATAACCATATATATTAAATCCAATTTAATATATATAATTAATTAATTAATAAATAAATATCACATATTTATTTATATCTACTTATCAAAAATTAATTAACTAATTAACCATTAATTAATCAATTAAACGAATATATTAAATCATGTTTAATATATAATTAATTAACATATAATTATCACATATGTATATGTATACATCTCTTTAATACTTGAATCTTATTCAAATATTTTTCTCTCATAATTATAGACCACATCTATAATTAACCATATTATATTAATCTCATTAACATGCAATTGATTTGAACCATTCAAATTATTTCTCTTATATATCCTTTATTGAGCTAACAATGGGACCTTATGGACCAACAGATTAGAAACTCAAATAATATAAGATTAATAATTAAACTCTTTAATTAAATTAATCAATTTTCATTAATTACCGATCACTCCACTAAAAAAGAATAGTTGCACTCTTCGCATTGTAGATTTATTTCTGTGTCCATGGATATAACCAATCAATAGTGAGTCAACTCTCCACAAATTGCTCATAACTATAGCTGGGTTAAAATACCGTTTTACCCTTGTAGTTACATTTAACTCCTTAAATATCAATGATCTCTCTAATGAACAAATAATTTATAGTCCAACTATAAACTAACATCTCGGGTTAGTGAAAGGTCGAGACCTCAATGTTCAAGATCTGGAATCAACTATTAAGGGAGCAATTTAACTACTTTCCCTAAGGTCAGGAAATGAGTGATGTATAGCTGTGTTCCCAGCTCCCTACTCGAACAAGTCCCCAAAATGGTAGGCTTGTTGAGTCGGCTAACAAGGTCACTCTCACCCATATAAATTAAAGGCTTGCCCTCACAGGCAAGAGTTCAAAACTCACTAAGATCAAGTCATCTATGGTCATCCTAGTGAAATGTAAGTCTCTTCTAGTAACGGTGTTATATAAAGAGATTATTCATTTCGCAGTTTGATCTTATACAAACTCTTTGTATAGAATACCCTCGCTCGCATGTCTCCACATGAACAATCATGATCAAATCATTTATAACATTTTACAACACTTGTGACATCTATAAAGCATGTCATATTCATAGTGTCACAAGGATAAGGTACCCAACCTTATCCATCTACTATATACCGTTTAAGTTATCACTTAAATGTGATCCACCTGTATGTCTCCACATACATGTTTAAGTTTCATAAAATAACCTTGGATCTTAGTTTATTGGATTAAATTAATGCAATCTAAACATTAATAAAATACTTCTTATTTTATTAGATATATAATTTGTCTTTACAAACTACAATATACACTCGATTTAGGACATTAACTCCAACAGAATATGTGATGCAACAGTTTTAAAGTTGGGTAAAATAATCCTAAATGGAAAAAACAACTCTCCTAAAGTTGAGAAAACACTCTTTAATTAAGTAAGAACATACGAACATCTAAGGGGGAGTTTGGCACGGAGGTTTGGAATCTTAAACCTAGGAATGTTAAGCCTGAGGGATTAGGTTGGGAGGTTTAGGTAGCCTTCTGTGTTTGGAGTGCAAGTTCTAGAAGTCTGGGTTTAAGAAACATGTGTTTGGAGTGCAGGCTTAAGTAGTCTGGAATGAAGTGCAAATTTATAAATATTTAGTTTGTGAAATATTTTCTTATATGTAATCACCATTTACATTTTAGATTAGTTTAAATTTGTCATCTTAATTATTTTAATATAGTTAAGTTTTAAATAAACTAAAAAATTTAGAATGATATTAAAAAAAATTGAAATAGAGATTTTGACTAAAATTATAAGTTTATTTGATCTATTGTTTTAATAATTTGATATATTAATCTTACTAGATTTTGAAATAAAATTTCATAGACTTTTGTCACTTTAACTAATTTAAAAATGATCAATCTTTTTTTTTACCATAATACGTTGACTTAAAATTTAAATAAACTAGTATTTTAATATTAAATTTAATGATTGAAAAACTTTACTTTTTTTCTTATCAAGTTACATTTGAGGAATAAAAAATCATAAATTTTAAGTTTTAGTTTTTATTTGGTCGTTAAGTTATTTTAAACAATTTTAATCTTTACGTTTAGAAAATAATACTAAGTCTTCGAGCTATTTAAATTGATCAACAAAAAAATTAAAATGTTATTAAATTAATTTAGAACTTTCAATAATATATAGTTCTACACATATAACCTAAATAAATATAATTATACAATTGCAGTCTATTGGCGTGTTTGGAATGACTTAGAAAAAAAATCTTTTAAAAATTCATTTTTAATTATTATTATTATTATTTTTAATAAAAGCTCATTAAAATAAAAAACCATACTTGTATTGCATTTCTTTCTTAAAAGTGTTTTTATATACAAATTTATCTAGTTTGTTATATACTAAGAGTATTTTTATTAATGTTTTTCAAGGTTGGTTGGTGGCAGTCGCCAGAGGTGGTCAATGGAATTGGTGGCTGGAATTTTGCTAGTGTGGGGGAAGGGGGATTGTCAAAGGTTGATCAATAGTGGTCGGAATTGGCCAATGGCGACTGGAGATTGGCCGACGACGATCATCAAGGTGGCGGCCAGAGTTGGCCGGTGGCGGTCAGAGTTAGCCGATGACGATCGCAGGAGGTGGCGACCAGAGTTGGCCGGTGGTAGTCATCGGAGGTGACAGCTGGAGTTGGTCGGCATCGGTCGTTGGAGGTGGTGCCAATGTTGGCCGACGGCATTCGCCAGAGTTGGCTCGCGACGGTGGTCGGAGGGTGGTAGCCGGAGTTGGCCGACGGTGATCGTTGGAGGGAGGTGGTCGGAGTTGGCTGACGTACTTTCTAGATTAAATTAGAGGGAAAAAAAAAAAGAAAAAAGAAAAAGGGAGGGGGGCACTAACCCATGGGTAAGAATGTAGGAAGCTTCCTAAATCCATGTCCTAAACAAGTGTTGGGCTTACGATGCCTAACTCATCCAATCCCAACTCTTGAAACAAACACCCCTTTAAAGGCTTCTTACAATTCTCACAAGTGGCTATAAATGAATGACTAGTTAGATTCCAAATGACTAAATGAAATACTAATTAAATAAAAATTAGCAACTAAATATCAATACAAGGTACAAGATAATTAAACAAAACCTTTACAAGAAACAAGATAATTAGACTAAATTTCAAAACAAGAAACAAGATAACTATAGCTATGAATAGTAAAAAAAATCACAAGGAAACAAATTCTAAACAAGAAACAAGGTAATGTTTTAAACATTAAACGAATCGGCGAAAGGATCGGAGAGCTACCAGAGATTACGACAATGACGACTTCGATACCAAACGGTCGGAGATGATCACGATGGGAGTGGAGAATAACAGATGTTTGGGGCGACGAAGACAGTAGGGACCATAGAGAGACGACGGCAGTGACAGGTCTGCAAAGTGAGTTTTGGGAGAAAAATGAACCCTAAATCGAGTTGAAGAAAATGGAGACTATCTCCCGATGGGTACACTGACTCTTCGAGAGTTAACACCAGCTCGAGTCAGACATCTAATTTCTTTGATTTGAATTATCCGAATGATGTCTTATATTATATAAAAAAAAGATGAACAATCAAATCGATTTCTCGATTCAATAGAAGCCCAAAGAAATGAATAGGATCCCAAATAACGAGAGATATGTAAAAAACAGGTCTGATCACGCCTATTCTCAATCCTAAATGGAATAGTTGGACGTAGGCATCCATATGTTAACATAGTATCTATTTAAATACGCTCGGATGAACCCTTCTCATAATTTGAATGTATATAACCTCAGCGAATAAATTAAATCGTCGAGAGAAAATAATCTCAGATGCACATTTCAAAACAAACTCCTAATGGTACCTATACAGCGTTGGGAGTTAGACATAACTCCCGATGCTTATTGTACACCATCGGGAAGGACTCTCTCTGCCGACCCTCTATCTCCCAAGGCCCAATTTTTTCTTCTCTTTTTCTTGTACTGTTTGATGACCACCTTCAAGTAAGCAACTCTGATGATCAACTCCGGACTTTGACAACCGCCTCCGATGAAAAACTCTGGCAACCAACTCCAATACCACCTTTATGTGACCAATTTAAGGCTTCGATAGTCGTATCCGACTACAAACTCCAGTAAAAATTATCTTCGAGAATCACTTTTGACTATTATAAGATTGACGACGGTTAAATTATGTTGTAGGATTAGGTAAATAATAGTATTTGGTCTTATATTAAGTGCGATATTTATTCATAGAAATTTGTAAAATATATTTTTATTTAATTGAATTCACATATCAAATTAGTGTTAAGAATATTTGAAAAAGTATGTATGTAGTTGAAAAGTAGGTAACACATAACAAAAGGAAACCATAAAATGGAGATTTTTTCCTTGAACATTTTTAGCAAGAATTATTGAAAAATGAATATTTGTTCTCTAACAATCTTCCAAATTTGGAGGAATTGAAAGTGAAATTGTTGAAGAAATGTGGTGACATTCCATGCTAAGATGATGGGGTCATTCAATTAAAAAAACAAATATGACAGAATAAAAATACAAAGTAACAACAGAAAGAAGGATAAAGAGTAGAAGAAGATGATGAAATTCATAGAGAAAAATTAAGAATCAAAAGTTTTAATTTCTTTTTGGTTTCTTGTTTTATTTAACCCTGGTTCTACAAGAAAGGTAATGGATCAATTGTTGTTCGCTAAAAAAACATGTAAAGGAAAAAAATTGTCATCCATATTTTATTCAAATAAAGATGGGTAGAATTATTGGAAAAAAAAAGTTTTAAAACAAAAATAGTAATAAAAAAAAGAGATTATTTAGAATTAAAAAAAATTACACTAGATAGTCAGACATATAAATTTAACTTTGCATTTCAAACAAAGATATGTGAACTAAGAGGTGGTTTTATCTTTTATAAAACACTTTGATACAGTAAAATAATGTATTGTTTTGAAACAAAATGTTGTGTGGAATATAAAATCGAATAAACTATCTAAAAGTCGTGGCATGTTCAATACAATTAGTCGACTATTTTCTCGTGTTCAATAGTTAATTTTCAATAGTTGATGATGAAAAGATAAATTTCTCTCTCTCTCTCTTTTTTCCCAAGGTATCTAGCACGTTGATGATTATAAAATTTGAAGGATTTAACATTAACTATTGGATTTAGAGTAAAAAGAATGGATAGTTGAGATTAAATGGAGAGAGAAAGTAAAGAAGATTAAATTTAGGGGAAAAAAGGGGAATAAAAATTTGGTTAGGATTGGGAATCACTTCTTTTTTCCATATTTTTATTTTTTTCCCATTTATTATATATAAAAAAATCAATTATTTGAAATGCCATGTGTTGCAACCTCATTTGATTGTGAATGTTCTCACAATTCTCATTTTCTCTTTGTTTTTCTTTTCATCTCTCATCAACAATATTGCCACATGTCATCTTAGGGATGGACCACTCTTGCCATGTCACTGCCATATCATCGACCACATTGAACTTTCTACCAATTTTTTTTTAAGCCTCATATATTTTTCGTTTGAACTCCAATTCGAGCAATTCAAGATGCATTGTTATCCGTCGAACTCTACAACAGAACACTTTGAAATACTTAAATCATCAATAAATAAAGGTTTGTTATTATCAAAATATATAATAAGATTGAAGCTCATAAAATTAGCTAAATCAACTTTTTTTCATTATTTTTTTTATATGAACACTTACCACGAAAGCTTAAAATCATCAAATCAGACTCACTATCTTATTACTAACATGTATTTATATACACAAAATTAGTAAATACTAGAAAAAGAATTGCACAATCTACTTCTAAATTATGGGTTTATTGCAATTACATTCTAAAATTTTAAGTTGATCTTGACTTTACGTGGTTTATTGAATTTTTTATTAAAAAAATATTATATATCTTGAAAGACCTTTATATTTAAAACTTTAGGGGCTCAACTTCAAAATTAAAAAAATAAAAATAAGAAGGAGTTGATTTCTTAATAGCTAAGATATGCTATTAGACAATTTCTCTAAAATGTTAGGATAAATTTTGTAATTTAAGGGGCATACTTGGTTTTGGAAATGAAACTTAAATGGAAGAAAAAAAAATAATTTATAAATCTAATATCTGTGATTGTATTAATTAAAATTACAAATTGATATTCTATCCATTTAAATTCTGATTTTTTATAAATAAATTAATTTAGACTATTTATTAGGGATTGAAAAATAATTATATTTGATTTTATTTAAAATAAACTCAAATCAAAATTAGGTAATCCTTTTTAAATAAGTAAAGAAAATAGAAGAAAATAAGCAAATGAAAGTTATGCATCAACCATTTTAAAATTTTAATAGGTAGTCTAAACCACAATATTAAATTTATGTTAATATGTCAACATTCCTTCAATATTTCCATTACATCATAAAAAAAAAAATATGAAACATAAAAAAATAATAATGTAAACAATAAACATGTTAATTTATTTAAAAATCGTAAAATATTTATTTGTTAATTTAATCTATTTTTTATATAACTTTTCACGATATTTTTTAAAATAAAAAATAATAATAATAACTATTTATACAAAATAGTAAAATTTAATTATAGATTTTTATTCGTTTCTATATATATATATATATATATTTTTTTTTTTTTTTTACTATTTTGATAAAGAGTTTGATATTTTTCAATCTTGAAAATTTTTCTAATTTTTTTATCCACCAACCTTGATAATTTTCATAAAATTAAGAGGGAAAAAGAAGAGTGAGGGGGGATGCACCAAACATGTTCATGTGAAGCAGGATAGTCCCTACAGTTGGAGGGATGGGGCCCATTTAATGGACAATCATTGTGGTGATGGGACAATGATTGAGGATACTTACCCCTTACTTTGGGGTCCCTTTTATCACTTTGTGGGCCCTTGGTTTGGTTATGTTCAATAAATGGGAGCAACTATTTTGGAATTTTAGGGCTTCCATTTTCATATTTATATATCAATATCTCTGTGCCAACTCTTTGATATTTTTAGGATGATTAGGTTTTAAGTAAGTCTTTCCAAATGAAAAATGGAGTTTGAGTCGGTTCGGTTTAGTTCGATTTTGATATATTAAATAAATAAAAGAAAAGTAGTTTATTTTTATTAATTCATCTTTAATAGAAATGTTAAAGTCTAGTTCACGAGTATTCTAGTTTGTATCTAAAAGATTTTTAAGGACATATTTGATAGACAAATTTAGATTTTGTTTTCGAATTTTTTTTTTTGGATTTTTATGTTTTCAGTGTGTAAAAATTTAAAATATGGAACTATATTAAAAAAGATACAAATATTAACAAATATAGTATTTCATATTGTAAATTCTATTGTTGTAGTTAAATTAAAATATATATTATAAATTATATGATTTTATTTAATAATAATTATACAAAATTTTCAACATAAAACAAGTTTATAAATAAATTATCAATAGTTTATGTTCAACTTAATTTTTAGTTAGTAACTACAATTAATTTTAAGATTTATAAATATATTGTCAAACACATTTTGAACAATCGTTTAAATTGGAATTTAATTTATGAATATGATAACAAACATATATTTGAAAATATGAAATACAACTCTGTTTTTATTAAATTTCCTATTAGGGTCGGCAAAAATTACCGTGGGTTGGATCCCTGATCGGGGTGGGGAATCTTCAATTTGACCGAAGATGAGGTCAAATTAAGGACACAAAACGGGTCCCTAACTGGGGACAGGAAGGGTATCATTTTCTCGTCTTTGTCCTCGACCTCATCCCGAATTTTATTATTTTATACACACTCATATATAACATAATTAACTTTTTTTAAAACTTTTTTTTTAATTTCATTTTATAATATAATTAACTTTTAATATATATATATAATATATATATTAAAAGTTATATATATATATATATATATATATATATATATATATAATATAATTAGCTTTATATAAATATAAAACAGTAGCTAAGCCATTGTTTCTATTTTTTTAACTTTGTTTAATTTTATTTAAATAAATAAAACAACAATAATATTTTTTTTTGTCTAAAATATGTACACTTTTAATATAAATATAAAATTTTAATTGATTTTAAATAAACAAATAATTTAAAATTAAAACATAAAAGGAGAATTTTTTTCCATGGGACTCGATCCCTGAACGGTGATTCCCTGACCCCGACTCCCCTAAATAGGGAATGGGGTGAGGATGGGGATTACAAATCCCTATGGGATGGGGACGGGGGTGCATCCCCGACCCTATTTCATATTTCAAATTTTCTATCAAACAGACCTTAAACTTTAGAAAGTTTTCTATAAATCTCTTTAATTTTGGGTTTAGTATGTCATTGATATATTAAAATATATATATATATATATATAGTTATCTAATCTATTAAATATAAAATTAATTTTTATGTCAACTAGAATCCTAAATTCTTAATTTTGTATCTCGGAGATATATAGGTTTTTTAATAAAAATATTGAATGGGTCAATGACTTATTAAATACAAAATTTAAAGACACTTATTAGACACAAAATCGAAAGTATATTAACCAATTAAATGTTATACGAGCATAATTCAATAAACATAAATAATATTCCTTTGATCAAAAGGTCCAAGATTTAAATCTTCCATAAATACAAGACTTATTGAAATTCAATAACTTACTAAATTGTAAATTCAAAACTTATTATAAGTCATTTAAAATGGACTAAAATTGACACAAATTTAGAGGTTCATACATTAAGCATGTAATTTAACCTAAATTATTTAGGTTAATCTATTGTTTAAATAATTTTCTCTTATTTATCATACTATTTTTTTTCTAGGTTAACCTAAACCCCCTAGCATTGAAAGATTTTTTTTATACCAAAAGCTAGGAGGTAAAATTTGTTCGATTTTACAATAGAATTCCTAAATTTGCCTTTAGGTCTGATTTTATTTATTTATTCTCTTTAATTCAAAAATTGATGTCAAATTTTCTTATTTGATTTTTTTTTTACTACAACAATTGAGAATATGAAGATTTAAACCTCCAATTTAAAATAAAGAGTATTTATAGAATATAAAGATTTAAATCTCGAAACATTTCAATTAATTAAAAAACTTTTTTTTTTTTTTTTAAATTTAGCGCAAGGAACACATAATTGATGTTGGAATTAGTTTGTTAGTTTTTTTTTTTTTTTTTTTTTTTGTCTCGATAAGTTCTCAAAATCATTTAAAATAAATACTCAAGTAACCTAAATTTGTTGGTGCACAGGCCTCGAATATTCACTTGACTCATTCCTTTGGTTCAAACACATTGCTAGAGTTGATATGCAAGAACACTTATATCACTATGGACCGAGCTAAGTACATTTTGATGCTAAGTTAGTACGTGAAGTATTTAGTTCGGATAAACATATAGAAAATTGTGTACTCCTTGAAGATGTTGGTATGAGGCTAAAGTCTCACTCCAACTTTTGCTTGGGGATATGTGCAATATCCACAGTGTCATAATAGATATTGTTCTCAAGTTTGTAGAGTATCAAGGCGAGCTCGATTCAATTATTTTTCTTTTGGTGAAACTTCATGAGCTCGACTGGTCGATCTGGATTATGAGGGATTGGACTTTCCCATTCGAGATGCGTCAACCATGATGTCGGGTTCGATATCCTTTTAGGCTTGGGCATTACCTGTAGCAACCCTCAACAAAAATATTAATTCAATCAAATAAAAATTTAATATCAAAATATGTTCGAACAATCAACTTGAGCATGTTAAGGTGAGTTTAGCTCAATAATAATTAGATGACCTTTATCTCTGGAGATTGAATATCGATGCCACATCTCCACTATTGTTCTACTATAAAACTTGAGCATGCCCTACACAATAATTTAAACAAAATCAAATTATTTAAATCATGAAATATGTATCAGACCTAATAATTATCTTGCACATGGTTCAAATAGAAAATTAAAAGAAAAAAAAAAAAAGCAAATAGAGACATGAAATTGATTGAGATAAGTTTGATATGATTTAATCCGTTTGAACGCTCATTAAGGATATCAAATCGGAAAAACAATTTTCTTTTCCTTCTCACCGATCTCACTCTTGTCAGTCTCGTTCTTCCTTTTCCTCACTGGTTTCACTCTTCCTTTCCTCAAGGTCTTGTTAGATGCCTAAAATCAACAATCGCTTTCCTCGGAGTTGCTCGTTTGAATTCATCGTGTCGGAGAAGAAGAAGATGCAATGGAAGAAATAGAAGAAGAAGTCGGGAGAAAGGAAGAGGAAAAAGAAACAGAAAAAAGAGGAAAAAAACATGGAGAAGAAAATGAGAAAGCAAGGTAATGTTGTAATTTCACGTGATCATGACATCATCAAATGGTCATTTTACATTTTTTTCCAAATTTGGGTCATTTGGCATTTTGGGCCTTTAAAATGAACCTTTTGGGCAATTATCTCAAACATCAAACATGGGAGACTGGAGATTTGACAATCTTTATTAGATATACGGGACAATGTGTTATTTTCCTAATTGCCATTGTTTTTTTCTTTTTTAAGAAACACTCGTCATTAATTTTGAGATGAAATTTTATGTTTATCTAATATTGTATTAGAATCTATGAAGTTCAAAAGGGTATTCAACCCAAAAGAAAGAAATCCAATATTGTACTGTCACATTGGGAAGATGGAAAGTGTTGGAGTTAATGCCCTAAATCTCGTGAGTCCTGTAATTTGTATTTGTAATATACAAATGATTTATTTATTTAATAAAATATGAGATATTTTTATTCGACATTTAGTGGCATTAACTCACAAAGCCAATAAACTAACATCCAAGGTTATCTTCTATAGCTTAAATATGTATGTAGAGACATACAGGTGAATCATGTTTAAGTGATAACCGAAATAGTCTGTAGTAGATGGATAATGTTGGATACCTTATCCTGGTGACACTACGAATACGACCCGTTTTGTAGATGTTACTATTATTGTAGAGTACTACAAATGATCTGATCCTGATCATTCATGTAGAGACATGTGAGCGGAGTGTTTTATAAAAAAAGGGTTTGTATAAGACCAGACCACGAAATGAATAGTCTCATTATATAACATCGTTAATAATAGAGACTTACATTTCACTAAGATGACCATAGGTGACATGACTTCAATCCTGAGTAAGTTGTGAACTCCTGCCTATGAAGGCGGTCCTTTCATTTTCATGGGTGAGAGTGGCCAGATCGTCAACTAAATATGGCTACTATTTTGGGGATTCGTCTAATTGAGGAGCTAGGAACACAGCTGAATAAGACGGAATTCACTCCTTCCCTAAGTCTGGATAAGTAGATAAATTACTCCCTAAAGCATTGATTCCGAGGCTTGAACAATGTAGCATTGAACCCTTTCTTTGCCCAAGAGAAGTTTGGTCATAGTTGAACTATGACTTATTGTTCATTTAATAGATCAATGGTACTTAAGGAATTAGATGTAACTACAGAGGCAAAACAGTAATTTTGGTCCAGTTGTACTTATGAGCAATTTGTGAAGGATCATCACACTATTGACTAGTTATATCCAATGGACACAGAAATATATCTGTAGTGTAAAGAGTGCAGCTGTCGGTCTTTAGTGCAGTGACCAGCAATTAATCGATGTTGGATAATTTAATTAAATGAGTTTTATTAATTATTCAAGTACCATTAGAGCTTCAATCTACAGGTCCATGAAGTCCCCTCTGTAGCTCAACAGGGATTATTGAGAATTAATTTTGAATTAATTTGAATTGTTCAAATTAATTTAAGGAATTAATTATATATGATATAATTAGTTTAACTTAATTATATGTGATATAATTAGTATATGTATTTGATACATCATAATATAAAGTTTATTTGAGATGAATTAAATATTTGAATATGATTCAAGTACGAATTATATGGATGAGATTTATATAATTAAAATTAGTATAAATGTAATTTACATTAAATATCATACATTATTGAGAGAAATGCAAACTATAGGTTATATTGTATTTGATACATTATAAAAACTATAGGTTATGTATTATATTTGATATAACGTGTATATATATATTAAAAATAAATTAATGTTTCAAAATTATTTTTAGGAGGGAGTTGTAACTCTCTCTTCCCTTGTTCTCTAAATTTATCGTGCTAGTAGGAGATCAACTTTACAATCCAATTCATCTTCTTCATGGAGAGGGTCTCTATGAGTTTTACTGTTTGATCTCCCCTGAAAAATCCACTTCTCAATACTCTCTCTCTCAAAAGAACACAAAGCCCTCACCTTATGTGATTCTCATCCCCTACAGAGAATATAGAGGTCTCACTTGTGGTGGTGTCTTCATTTTGGTTTGATTTTCGAGGAAGGTTTATGACCGGATCGAGAAGGAATTTCGTGAAGACTTTTAGTTTCAAGGGTAAGTAATTGTTTCTAACACTAACTATTCTCTTTTCTTTGCATGTTGTAAAATTATTTAATGTTGATGCATTTTTTTTGTTCTATAAATTTTGCACTTCTGTGAAAATTGGAAACTAGGACCAATCCCGCTTCCGCAGTGGACCTCACGATTCCTTCAGAAAGACCTCACAGTTTTATGTTTTCATTATATCAAATAAAATGCATATATATATATATATTTAAAAATATATAATATTCTATAAATTATATGATAATGCAAAACTATACTGATGTAATATTTTGACGTAAAAATTTGTTAAATAAATAAATTTTTTTTATATTTAACATAATATTTATTGGATAACCACAACTAGTTTTATATAGCTTATAAATATATTATATAAAATACATTTTAAACCATTGTTTAAATTGATATTCTTTTCTTTTCTTTTTTTGCAAAGATATTGAATATCGTCAAAATGAACATATCTCAAATGACATAGTGACTGTACTATCAACCTCAATATCATATATATGAAAATATGAAATACAACTTGAATTTCATTAAATATCTTGTTTTGAAATTTTTGTTTTCTAGATTGCCTACCAAACAAGTTTTAAATATTAAATTTATACAATCCTAATGGTTCTTAAATCTACTATAACTTCGGTAAGAACTAGCTTGAAACCACGTGTTGAACGTGTTTAATAAATTTTAAAATATAATTTTAATTCTATTAAAAAGTTTGAAATGCGACTTTATTGAATAATTTGATTTAGATGTGAATTTACGAGTATTGCATGAATTGTTATTATAAATGTCATTAGAAGTTGGGAGTTTTTTCAAGGAAAATTAAACTTATCCTTTCCTTATACGAATTTTATCACTTTGCAAATGCATTTTGGAAATAGTTATTATTGTTGTAAATTCGATGAGCACAACTGAAATACAGATATCGATAAAATATAATATTAAAATAGAATATAATATAATAATAAAATAAATAAATATTAACATAATATATAAATAAATAAATATGAAATAAGATATTTCTCTAAAATCTCCACTTCCTCCAATTTTCATGGATTTTACCGACTGTGTGTCTTTCAAAACCCACCAAATGTCACTATTTATAGGCAATTTAACAAATAAGAGGTAGATTACATGGACACTAAGAATGAGATTTTACAAGATATGTGACTATATGTATGGAGTGTAGAGAGAGTGAATTGGGCTTTTTTATACTAAGAATGAGTATCTATTTTACACATAATTTGTGATATTTATAATACTCCCCCTTAGATACCCATTATAGATACATATGAAATATGCTTTGTTAAAATCTTACTAAGAAAAGAAACTCATTGGGAAAAGAATCCTAGTGAAAGAAAATGAATACATATTTCATATAATCTATTTTTTTTTAAAACAAAAAATACAATATATTTACTCCCTCATGAAAATATTACTTGAGATCTCTGAGTCGCTGCATTCTAAAATTATGCACTAATTTTTCAAAGGTTGCGATACGTAATGCCTTTATAAATAAGTCTGTCAGATTATCTTTCAAATAAATTTGTTGTACAGAGATATCATCATTTTCTTCAATATCACGAGTGTAGTTAGCTTTGGTGAAATATGTTTTGTTCTATCTCCTTTAATATATCCTCCTTTAATTTGGGATATGCATGTTGTGTTGTCTTCGTATAATATTGTTGGAGGATTTTTATTACAAGACAAACTACGTGGTTCATGAATATGTTGAATCATTGATCTTAGCCATACAAATTCTCGTCTAGCCTCGTGAATTTCAAGAATTTCAGCATGATTTGAGGAAGTGGCCATCATTGTTTGTTTCACCAATCGTCATGATATGGTAGTTCCTCCACATTTGAACAGATAACCTCTTTGAGATCTAGCTTTTTCTTGATCAGATAAATATCCAGAATTAGCATAACCAACTAGATCAAAATTCAATTTATTTGAATAAAACAAACTCATGTCGATCGTTCCTCGGAAATAACGAAGTATATGCTTAATTTCGTTCCAATGTCTTTTTGTTGGAGAATAACTATTTCTAACTAATAAATTTACTAAAAATGCAATATCTGTTCTTATATTATTAGTAAAATACATAAGTGCACCAATTGCACTAATATATGGTACTTATGGACTAAGAAATTCTTCATTATCATCTCGAGGTCGAAATATATCTTTCTTCACATCTGAACAAACTTCCATTGGTATGTTTAATGAATGTGCTTTGTCCATATAAATTCTTCTCAAAAATTTTTTTGTATTAGTTAACTGATGAACAAATATCCCATCTGCTAAATGTTTAATTTGCAAACCTAGGCAAAACTTTGTTTTTTAAAGATATTTCATCTCAAATTCTTTCTTAAAATATTCTATTGCCTTTGAAAGCTCTTCAGGAGTCAAATTATATTTAAATCATCAACATATACGGTAATAATAGCAAATCCTGACTATGATTTCTTTATAAAAACATATAGACATATTGGATTGTTTTGATATCCTTCTTTCAATAAATATCTACTCAAGCGATTGTACCACATTCATCCTTATTGTTTTATTCCATATAGAGATCTCTTTAACTTTATTGAATACAATTTTCGTTAATTTGATTTATATGTTTCAGATACCTTAAATCCTTCTGGGATTCTCATATGAATATCATTATCAAGAGATTCATATAAATCTGTCATGACTACATCCATAAGATGCATGTCCAGATTTTCATACACATCTAGAACAATTAAATATCTTAATGGAATTGCATCTACCACGGAGAATACGTTTCATCATAATCAATACCAGGTCTTTGTGAAAAACCTTGTGCAACTGGTCTTGCTTTATATCCTGTGACTACATTATTTTCATTTCTTTTCCTCACAAATACCCATTTGTATCCCATAAGTTTGACACCTTCTGGTGTTCAGACTATTAGTCCAAAAACTTGACATTTTGAAAGTGAGTTTAATTTTGTCTCGATTGCTTCTTCCCGTTGAAGCCAATTTTTTCGATGTCGACATTCTTCAATAGATTTTGGTTCAGGATCTTCACTTTCATATATAATATAAAGAGCAACATTATACGTAAAAATGTTGTCAACAACTACATTAGTTTGATTCCATTTTTTTTCTGTCATAACATAGTTTATTGAAATCTAATTATTATTTTTAGGTATTTCACCTTCCTCGTTAATTATATCAAGGATTTCTTTGACTATTTATTAGTTTTCTTTTTCGAGGATTTCCATCTTTGGAACCATTGGTCTACCAAGCTTTTGATGTGTTTAGGACTCATTAGTGACAACTTGCTGTGTTGGGATGTCAATTTTCGATGGAACATTTGCGGCTGGTATATGCGACTTAATTATTTTCTCTGCATCCTATAAATGCATCTGATAACTGATTTGTTATATTTTGTAAATGAATTATCTTCTAAACTTCAAGTTCACATTGATCTATATGGAGATCCAAATGAGACAATAACGACGCATTCCATGTAATTTCTTTTTCCAACTTCTTAATTCTTTCCCCTAATGTTGGAAAAATTATCTCATTAAAATGACAATCAATAAATCGTGCAGTAAATATATCATCTGTCAGGGGTTCCAAGATATTTGATAATCGATGGGGAATCATATCTAATATATATTCATAACCTCCTTTGAGAACCCATCTTAATGAAGGGAAACTCAACAAAAGGAGTTCCTTGAGCGGAAGCGGATCATCCAAATTTCATTGTGACTAAATGCATACATTTATAGTCATTCAAACAAATTATGTAATCAAAGTAAATTACAACATGCTTTTAAAATAAAACAAAGGGTTGAGAGATTATACCTTTGAAGAACTATCTTCAAGTAATCCCTCGATCCAACTTATCCATGAACGCTCTGAACAAGTCACGAACATTCCTCTCAAACAAACATGAAACAGCAACTCGATCCTCGAACTAATAGGGACACTACTACTCGGATTCCTCAATATGCTTAGGGTGAGAACCCAAGAGTGGTGGGCTCTGACTATTTTGGATAAGAGGATGTTGGTGAGTTTGAAGGAGGAGGACAATCGAAGAAGTACTATCGCATAGGAACTTCTCGATCGTTTAGGCTATCACATAACTAAAGACTTCCAATCATGTAGACTATCGTTTAGATAACTCTATCATCACATAGACAAAAAGCCTATCGTATAGTAACTGTGTTTGCCAAAATGTGAAGCGGGCCTTCGAATTAGCCTTCATCCACACCTTATATGCATTACGAACATTTCACGATGCATCAGGGGTTGAGACTTAAGGACAATTCTCAAACATGACAATTTTGAGGTCGTTTACCATGAAAAATGTTTTAATAGATTCTTTCCAAGTCATGTAATTAAAATCGGTCAAAGTAGAAAAGGCAACTAATGGAAAATCAATGTTTGACATTTTTCTTAAAAAAACAAACATATTGATCTATGTTAGATTTTAGCATAACTCTTAAAAAAAAAACAAATCCAATCAGGTTTAGAAAAATCTAAATGAACCTCATATTATATCTAATCTTGCAATGATGCTTCAGTAATTTAGGACAAAAGCCACCGAAGGGTAGTCAATTTCTCCCTTCACTGAATTGAGACACTCTCAACTAATCATTACACTAGAATACTTTTTTCCTATAACGATCAGTCATAATTGATTTGGTCAAGAAATCATTAACTTGCTTAACAATTTCCCGTATTAGCCAACCTAAGAGAAAAACCGATTGGAGCAAAAACTAAAGCAACCCTATCCATTTCTAGAGTTTGCCTTGATATTGACCAATTGCACAAACCATCCGAAACGGGACACTCCTAGGACGCCTCGAGGCCGTGCAAGAAGGTCTCATGGTGCAAACCAATGAAAGAGACCACAGGACATGTTGACATACATCCTTCTCCCACTTACTACAAATACTCTCTCCATTCACCTTGATATTGACCCATGCAAACACCATCCGAGGGGAACGCTCCCAGGGTGCCACGAGGCCAAGCATGAGTCTCACGGTGTGAACATTAAGGGAGAAATATGAGTGGAAAAATGACATATCATATATATCTTTTCCTCCCACTGAGTATTTTAACAATCTAGGCTTTAATTTACTTAGAAAAATACGGCTAAATTATTTTTACTAAGTGATTATTTAAGTTTGTCCAAAAGTCACACTTACTTTGGAAAGTTAAATAATTTTTTTTTTTATTAACATTCATTAAACACTTTAACAAATATTAATCAACAATTGCATGCTTGTAGCAAATCTATCTAATTCACATTTCTAGGTAGGTTTCCAGGTAGGGGTGTTCCATTTCTGACAGCTTAAATATCCCAGCCTAACCAAAACCCGCCTTAGACAAAAGGTCCTTTATAGATACAAATTTAACCTTTTATTGAAATCAATTTAATCCTATAAACCGATTTAAAATATTAGTCTAATTTTTAATCTCATTAGAAATTTGTGAGCTTAGGTTTATCTCAATCATATTTTAAAACTATTTTTAAAAATGATTTTACCTAAGTTTGCAAGTAACTCTTGGTTATTGATTTTAATTCTAATTTCATTAATTATAACTCTTATAAAGAATGAAACAATTAAAACCATTCACATTGCTAGCTAGATATACATAAGGTATTTATAACTTTTATAAATAAACCTAAATGTCATGCTTCATGCAATGTTCATTCATTACTAATATATATAACTTTTATATAACAAGTAATGAACTAAGCATATATTCCATGCTAACATACAAACTTATATTATAACATTTATAATAAAGATGATACAAGGATATGCTTTAATGCATGCATATATTCTATGATGCATGAGCAAGCTTTAAATAATTTAAATCATGCAAACTAATATATTATAACACTTATAATATAAAGATGATGCATAAAAATAAATACAAAACCTATGGTGGGTTATAAAACTATATGACATACATTATGGCATATAATAATTAAAGTTGATGGACCGGGACAATTTGTCTCAAAACCAAAAGGAGTCAACCGGTTCATGAACCGCCCGCCTTGAAGCCTCATCACTTGATCGTGTAGTAAATCCTTTGATCTTCGAGTAACGCATGTCGAGTATAAATGATCGTGTAGCAATGATCGCATGGCTTAGGACTATGTGATGAGCATGAAAGTCCACACAATCATGCAACGCGCTTCAAACAAACATATGTCATGCGATGAGCATGATAGCCTACACAATTGTTTAGCAAGCGTCGAGTATCGTATGTCATGCAATCGTGTAGCTACTGACTATGTGATGAGCATGATGGCCTACACGATCAAGTAAACTCTTTACACAATCGCATAACATTAGTTATGTGATCTTCAGCAAATACTACACGATTGAGTAGAACATTTCTACATGATCACATAGCCAAATTAAACGATCGTCTAGCTTGAGTTATAGGATGCAACCATCGTTTCGTCTTCTCCCTCGAAGCGAACATCAACTCTTTGTGTCTGAAACTTCTTCACGATTGACTCAAAACACAAATAAATACAGACTCGATTGCAAGATTAATGCCCAAAATGCAAGGACCCTTACAATTAACTTTTGTAAAAGTAAAGGAAAGCAATAAACAGAGAAAATTATCCTGAAACATCCATCAACTACATCCACAAAACAGTTAACACTTAAACGCATTGCAGAAGGTTAAAACTCACCAAAACTATAAACAAAATTCAATACAGCAATGGAATTTGGAAATCAGAATAACCCAACTCTGATACCAATTGAAGGGAAACTCGATATGAGGAGTTCCTTGAGTGAAAGCAGATCGTCCAAATTTCATTGTGATTGAACACATACATTTACAGTCATTCAAACAGATTATGCAATCAAAGTAAATTACAACATGCTTTTCAAATAAAACAAAGGGTTGAGAAATTATACCTTTGAAGACCGTTCTTCAAGTAATCCCTTGATCCAACTGGTTCACGAACGCTTCGAACAAGTCACGAACATTCCTCTTGAACAAAAAGCAAACAGCAACTCAGTCCTCGAACTAACAGGGACACTACCACTCGGATTCCTCAGTATGCTCAGGATGAGAACCTAGAAGTGGTGGGCTCTGACTATTTTGGATAAAAGAATGCTGGTGAGTTGGGAGGAGGACGACGATCGAAGAAGCACTATCGCATAGGAACTTCTCGATCGTTTAGGCTATCACATAGCTAAAGACTTCCAATCGTGTAGACTATCGTTTAGATAAGTCTATTATCACATAGACAAAAAGGCTATCGTATAGGAACTGTGCTTCTCGTGTAGACTATCGTATAGTATTCTTTGCATTCTTTTGTCTTTGTTGTCTCTTCGTTGTCTTAATCCTTTTTTTTAAAATGCAAAACTCGTTTTCATTTTATTCCAATTACCAGAAAATTTCCATAACCACCCACTAAGATAGTTTTTGAGAAAAAGGATTATTATCCAAAATAATAAATAATATAAATAAATATGATAACTAACTTATCATATTATATTTATAACCTATAACTTTAATATTGCATCACATACAATAGAAACTATAGTTCATTTTCTCTATTTTATGACATTTAATATAAATCATATTTATATTAATTAACAACTATTTGAATCTCATTCAAATATTTATTCCTCCAATTAATGCATCAAATACATTATATCAATTACATCATATATAATTAAATTTTCTTTTATTAATTTGAACAATTCAAATTAACCCAAAAATTGATTCTCAACGTAATTCTTTTGAGCTACTAAGGGGACCTTATGGATCTGTAGCTTGAAGCTCCAACTGTACGTGAATAACTAATTAAACTCTTTAATTACATTATGCACCATCCGTTAACTATTGGACACTCCATTAAAGACCGACAGTTGCACTCTTCGCACTACATATATATTTCTGTGTCTATTGGATATAACCAATCAACAGTGTGACAACCCTTCACAAATTGCTCGTAAGTACAGCTGCCCCGTAGTTACATCTAACTCCTTAAGTACCATTAATTCCTCAGATGAACAATAAGTCATAGTCTCACTATGACTGAGTCCTCTCTTATCAAGAGAGGGTGTGGCCACTATGTTCAAGACCCGGAATCAGCGCTCAAGGGAGCAATTTATCTACTTACCCTTGCATCAGGGAATGAGTGAATTTCGTCTTGTGAAATTGAGTTCCCAGCTCCCCAATCAGACGAATCCCCAAAATGGTAGGCTTATTGAGTTGGCAATCTGGTCACTCTCACTCATACAAATCAAAGGACCGCCTTGATGAGCATGAGTTCACAATTCATTCAGGATTCAGATCATGTCACCTATGGTCATCCTAGTGAAATGTAAGTTTCTATTATCAACAGTGTTATATAAAGAGACTAATCATTTCGTGGTTCGGTCTTATACAAACTCTTTGTAGAGGATACCCCCGCTCGTATGTCTCCACATGAATGATCAGGATCAGATCATTTGTAGCATTTTATAACATTTGTAACACCTACAAAGCGGGTCGTATCCGTAGTGTCACTAGGATAAGGTACCCAACCTTATCCATCTACTACAGACCATTTAGGTTATTGTTTAAACAAGATCCACATGTATGTCTCTACATACTTGTTTAAATTTATATAAAATAACCTTGGATCTTAGTTTATTGGATTGAGTATATGCTTATAAAATAACACTTATTTTATTAATAACAATATGTTTATACAGAGTTTACAAACTACGAGATTACAAGGAGATTTAGGACACCATTTCCAACACTTAGTGCATTGTGTGGAACAATTGGAACATATACTATATATCCAAAAATTCTCATATGAGAAATATTTGGCTCATGGCCATAAGCTAATTGTAATGGCGAGTACTTATTATAAACTATTGGCCTAATGCGTACAAGTGATGCTGCATGCAAAATAGCATGTCCCCATACAAATGTAGGAAGCTTAGCTCTCATAAGTAATGGTCAAGTAATTAACTGCAAAGGTTTTATGAATGATTCTGCTAAACCGATTTGTGTATGAACATGAGCTACAAGATGTTCAACACTTATGCCAATAGACGTACAATAATTATTCAAAAGCTTTGAATACAAATTCACCAGCATTATCAAGACAAATGGTCTTAATTGTATAATCAGAAAATTGTGGTTTTAACTTAATTATTTGAGCAAGTAATCTTGCAAATGCAAGATTTCGATTTGATAATAAGTAAGCGTGTGACCTTGTTGGATGCGTAATATCATAAAATATCTAAGTGGTCCACTTGGCAGGTTAATAGATCCATATAATCACAATGAATTCGTTGTAAAAATGTAGGTGATTCAGTCCCCATTTTAGCTGATGATGGTCTAATGATTATTTTGCCTTGAGAGCAAGCATCACATGATAATTCATTAGATTGAAGAATCGTTTGGCTCTTCAATTGATGTCCATTTGAATTCTCAATAATTCTTCTAATCATTATAGACCTTGTATGACCTAATCTGACATGTCAAGTTGTAAATATGTCTGAATTCATGAACTCCAGGTTCATTGTTGCATATGTTTCAATTACTCGTATATGAGTATAATATAATCCAAAAGATAAAGCAGACAACTCTTCTAGTATATATTTTTCCTATGAGACAATAGATATGATATAAAGATACTCCATATTACTCTTTCTATTAGTCTCAATATGATAACTATTGCAATGTATATCTTTAAAACTAAGTAGATTTCTCTTTGGTTGACTAGAGAACAATGTATTGTCAATTGTAAATTTTGTTCCTCTAGGCAAAATAATATTTGCTTTTCCAAAACCTTAAATCAGGTTTGCAAAACCTGATATCGTATTGACTTTTGCTTCTAGCATTGTCAGTTTGGAAAATTATTTTATACTTGTAAGTATTGTATGTGTGGCTGCATTGTCTACCAGACATAGATCTTCTTTACCCAATTCATAGTCATCCAACATATGAAAATGATCTAGGTTTCTTTATTTGGGATATACAAAGGTTAACATCTACTAAGAGGAAAAAAACATGAAGATGAATAAAAAAAATTAAATCTAGATATTTTCAATGTCAAAGGAAACACTTGATGTTCCATCAATTATGACGATTTTCTCTTTAAGGGATTCAAAGAAATCCGCCACATCCAAATTTTTCATATGGGATGGGTCAAATATGTCATTATCCTGTTATGCAAAATTTGCTTCCATATTTTTTCTTTCTTTTTCATTCAGGGAGGCTTGATAAAGATTAACTAAATGTTTTGACGTACGACAAGTATATGACCAATGCCCAGTCATTCCGCTTCGGAAGCATTTATTTTCAATAATTTTTGAACTTTTATCTTGTGGAGTTTTTCCTTTGTGATCATCATTTTGTGTGGTTCTTTTGAAATTTGAATGATTCGAACGACCACGACGAAAATAATAATTATTTCTTCCTCTGTCACGTGACTATATATATGGAGTGTAAAGGGAATGACATTTAGCTTTTTGACACTAAAAATGGACATCTATTTACACTTAATTTGTGGTATTTATAACAATCAGGTATTTATAAGAAATGAAGTAGCCTAATTTTGTAAATGAATGTAAAAAACTTATATACTTCTTTCACTTATAATCCACAATTATTAGTACATGTAGATTTCCATTACCTTTTTTAGTTTAATATTTAAATGTTAATTAATCGTTTTTTTGATAATTTGTAAATTAAGAAATTAAATAATGACAACAAATAGTAGTTCGAAAATGAATTAGGGGACAAACTATATTAGAATAACGTACGGATATAATAGTTCAAAAACAATTCTAAATAAATAATTGGAAAAAAAATAATTTTAGTCCCTGAGTTTCTAAGAATAGGTGCAGTTGGTCTTTATAGTTTCAATTTAGCCAATTTAGTCCTCCAATTTTGAAAAATAGGTTTAAGAGGTCCCTATTATAATAATTAAGTATTTTTATATTATTAAAATATTTTTAAATTAGAAAAAAATGGAAAAAAAAAAGTCTCTCTCGCCTCGATTCCCTCCCTCAGCCTCCATTATTATAGTAAGGTGAGAGAGATTTTTCTTTTCTTTTTCAATTTTTCTAATTCAAAAATATTTTAATAATATAAAAAAATACTTAATCATTATTGTAGGGGCCTTTTAAATCTATTTTTTTAAAAAAATGGAGAGTTTAAATTGGCTAAATTAAAACTATAATGATCAATCGCACATATTCTTAAAAATTTAAAGACTAAAAAGGTATTTTTTTTCCTAAATAATTTAG
This sequence comes from Benincasa hispida, assembly GCF_027475165.1. Classification (NCBI taxonomy): domain Eukaryota; kingdom Viridiplantae; phylum Streptophyta; class Magnoliopsida; order Cucurbitales; family Cucurbitaceae; genus Benincasa; species Benincasa hispida. The sequence continues at coordinate 47,803,604 of NC_143488.1, forward strand.
TAAAATGATAAATAAAACAATAGAAATAGCATTTCTCATTGTTGTGATTTTAATATATTAAAACTTAAAAATTAGGTACATTTTTAAGAGAGTATCATCTCCAAACTCTTTTTTCTTTTTTTCGGTATCTTCATGTTTTTTTTTTCTTAAACTATAAATGATCAATGTTACATGAAGATGAAGTTCAGGTTAATAAGTAATTCAATAAAAAAAAAATTAAAAAAAAAAAAGATAGACAATGGATAATAAAGAGGAGAAATTAATCTCAACCCAATAAAACTCAAATGTTTGTTAAGAAAAGGTTGAAGTATATTTGTAATACATAGTAGAATAAGAGACAAAATCTAAGAATATATTACATCTTTAAAATATTTGCAAATATGGATGAGTTGACTAGTCAATTTTTGAGTTTTTTTTTTAATTTCCAATTTCCCTTTTCTTATTTTGTTGTACACATTTTTTTAATCTTTTTATTTTATTTCTCTTCGATTTTTGCTTCTTCCCAGCCTATTTTTCGTTTTTTCATTTTATTTTCTTTCTCAGTTTTTGCTTCTTCTCTTTTTTTTTATTCTTTCCTTTATTCGATTTTTGTTTCTTTCCTTTGTTTTCATTTTCTTTCATTTCCTTCTTTTTCCCTTTCTTTTTTTTTTTTTTTTTTTTTTAAATTTTCTTTCATTTCTTTATTTTTTCCTTTATTTTTTCTTTTTTTTAATTTTCTTTTCTTCCTTCGATTTTTGCTTATTTCTTTTTTCTATTTTCTTTCTTCAACTCTTGCTTATTCCTTTTTTAATTTTTATTTTCTTCCCTTTCTCCGATTTTTGCTTCTTCCCTTATCTTTTTTCATTATTTATTTTCTTTTCTTTCTTCGATTTTTTGCTTCTTCCCTTTCTTTTTCTTTTTTTAGTTTTTCTTTCATTTGTCCAGTTTTTGCTCCCTTTTTCTATTTAATTTTCTTTTTTCTTTTTTTTTTTTTTTCAGTTTTTGCTTCTTCTCTTTCTCTTATTTTTTAAAATTTTCTTTCCTTTATTTGAATTTTTTCTTCTTCCCCTTTTTTTTCACAAGAATTATGAGGTTGAGTTCCATAAACATGACTTGAAAAAGTACTCAATTCGTAAGTGACTTAACACCAACAAGCCAATCATCAAATTTGATTATTATAACAAATAATAAATATAAATAGAAAATGAAAGTCTATCGGTGATAACCACTAATATTTTCTATCATTGATAGCTTAATCTTTTATTATATATTCATAGTTAATAGGCAATTATAGAAATCTATCCTTGATAGCAAACTTAGTGAATTTAATTAATAAAGTTGAATATCGAACTAAAATGTAAGTGGAATGCCTAGAAGTTATCATTAATAGCATATTTATCAATGATAGAAGCTATCATAAAAAAGAAAAGAGACTTATAAATGTTTGGAAAGGACAAGAAAGGGGCAAAAAGGTGTTCAGTGGCTATGATTGATAGAAGTTACTACTGACAACATGTTACCAATGATAGAAGCTAATACAAAAAGCATGATATCGATGATAGAAGTTATCTGGTAGCACGTTATCGGTGATAGAGAACTATCACCGATAACATGATATCAGTGAGATCATTGATAGCATCTTATTAGTGATGTTATCAGTAAAATAAGCTATCACTCATAACCACAATATGAGTGATGTTAGTAATATCGGTGATAAAACTTAGGTGATATCTATATATTGAGTTTCTTTCAAAGGTGATAACCAGTTATAGAAGTCTATCATTCATAGCCTTAAGTATTAATATTTCAAGGTTGATTCTAATCGATGAAAGTCTATCAGTGATAGCCACGATAAAAGATTATTAGTGATAACTACTATGGTAATCAAAGTTGTTGGTTTTCTTTTAAAGTTGATCACTATTTATAAATCTATCATTGATAGCCACTGATAGCCTTAATTAGTAATATTTCAACGTTGATTCCAATTGATGAAAGAAAATCAAGGATAGCTACTAATAATTGATAGCAAATTGAAAGCTAATATTTCAAGATTGTATTAATTTTTCTCAAATTGAAAGCTATCGCTGATAACAACTATCATCGATAACAATTGATAGAAGCTATCAGTGGTTATCACTGATAGTTGCTATCAGTGATAGCTTTTAATTTGAGAAAACCGGGAAGAAGCGAACAGAATGGTGGCTAGGCATGAGTTTTTTAGTCTTTTACCATTTTTTGATCTATATATGCAATTAGTTTATCTTGCACTGGGTTGAATTCTATTTATGCAACTAGCCCAAGGTTGAATGAAAGCTCTATATATATAGTTGTAGAGTAAGATAAATTACAAAATCTTTAAAATTTCACTATAAAACATAATTAAAAAGTTAAACTCATAAATCTTAGAAACTAAATTATGGAATAAAGTGTTTTAATTATAGCAATAAAGTGTTGTAACTTTTTATTTCAAATATTCTCACTCTCAAATATATAAATTGGGTATTCATTAAAAAATAATTATTCATGTATTCGTTATATATGTTTTCCACACGAGATTTCCGGAGAAACGTGTTTTGTGGAGTTGAACTCGAGTCCGTGTTGATGTTGAAGTTGATTTGATGCGATGTGGTTCGATCTCTAATACTTGATCCTCTGATTCTCTCTCAGTTGGGTGAATGTGCTTGACTTGGAGAAGAAAAGCATTGAACGTTCTTGAAGTAGAAATCTTAGAGTAGAAGTTTTTTGTGTCTTCAAGGGTCTTCTGTCTTATAGGAGTGCAACTTCAAGAGTCTTGGGAGTCTTCTGATTGTTGATGAATTCTCTCTGGGTCCTCTGAATGTAGAAAATGCTGCCCCTACAAATGAAGATAACTTCTCTATTTATAGAGTTCTCAGGAAGGCTTCGTGGGCTTGTTTGGTCCATGGGCCTGGTCTTTGGGCCCAATTATTGGTTTTGTGCCTGATCTGAGATTTAGGTCCAATTCAACTTTTTTGTTTATAGTTTGGACTTTAAAACCAAATAATAATATCAAATTGGGCCAATTTAATCTCATCTGATTCAACCGCGTGACGTCATCGAAACTGGTCTTCAATTCAATTCGGAACATGTGTGAACTTCTAATTGGACCCAAAGTTAATGATTTAGAAATTCGTCATTAATTTAGCAAATGACGTGGTGACTTGTGATTGGTCCAAAATTTTATCCTTCAATATATGTCAGAATGTTAAAAGATGTTAAACAATTACCAATATTATTTTTCAAAAAAAAAAACAATTACCGATATTAATTTTGTTTTAAAGAAATATTAATTTAATTGAACATTTTTATTAAATATAATATGTGATTAAAAAAACATAACAAATTTTAAGTATGTATAGAATAATTTTTTTTTAATAATCAATTGTATTTTAAAATTTTCAAACAATTTTATAAGTACATTATTTTTAATAATTAATTATAATTTTAATCTTGTCCAATGCACGATTTTTTTTTCTTCATATTCTTACTTTTTCAAATTTCAAATTAAATAATTATTATTAATGGCATATTTTGTAAATTTATGGTTTTATAAAGGAGTAAATTGGTCCGAAAATGATTCTCCCTCCAGCCACTTTTTAATATAAAATAAGAATTACAAAGATATAATTCTAACCATTCATAAATAAGATATAAAAATTTTTTATATACATCCTTAGGCCTCGTTTGGTAATCCTTTGGTTCTTTTTATTTTTGCTTTTAAAATTAAGCGTATATTATCTATATTTCTTACAATGGTTTGCATCTTTCTTAATCAAATTCAAAAAACAAAAACACTTTTTTCGAAGCTACTTTTTTTAGTTGTCAAAATTTGACTTGATTTTTTAAACAATTGGTGAAAAGTAGATAACAAAAGAATAAATTTGGAAGTGAAAGTAGTGTTTATAGGTTTAATTTTCAAAAACAAAAATAAAAAATAAAATGATTATTGAACAAGACCTTAATGTTATTAGACTACAAATGCACGAATATTCAATATACACAAATAAATATATGATAAGAACGGTAAAAGGGGATTTGCAAAGTCCACATCCTTTGGATAGCTTTACACCAAGGGAGCTGATTTTATGAATGACTTAGGCATACATATTTATTCTCATTTCATGTGGAATGATTATAGCTAGGGCCCTCCCAATGACAAAAATATGGGACCTGTTATTATTATTTTCTTTTTTGAGTTTGATATAATAATTTTAAATTCATAAAGTGTAGTCATTAATATGCAAAAAAATTTAAATAGAATGATATGATTGGTCTAATAGACTAACTACATACATTGTAGTGTAAAGTATAAATATTCCTTACTTTGAACTATATTTTTTAATAATAAAAAAAGATAAATAAAACATGACCCTAAATATGTCAAGTTGTATAATTTTAACCCTAAATTTTTTTCATTACATCAAATCGTAAGTTGCAACAACTTCAATTGATGTTAAAATCTTAATCTTAAACTTTAAATAAATGGGTGTAATTTTAATCTTCGAATAAGTTCTCACTTCAAATATTGATAAATCATTTTTTTTTATTATCTATTATGCATTCAATGAACTCGACAATATAAAATTGATGCATTTTAGAAAAAACGACGTTATAACTAAATTTATTGATGAGATTATTTATATGTATTATGCAAATGATTCAATGGTTAACCTATGGCATTAGTCAACCGTCTTTTTGTGTAAAACTTTTTATTGGAATCAATGAATTTATGGAGATTCTTATACTTTTTTTGCGATAAACTTAGGGAGCAAATTAGTGGGAATTGAATCTAGGATAAAAACTAACATGTATTTTAAGCATATGGTCCAATTTGATAAAATCGATATTTTATAATTTAAATTGATACGACCTAAGAACTTTATAGTCAAAATCTACTATTTTTTTTTTTCAAAAATACAAACACAAAATTCTTTTTTTTTTCCCTTTTTTAGTACAATATGAGTGAGAAATTTGAATCACAAACCTCATGATTGCTGAATGATAAATGTCTAAAAAATGTTTATTTTCACTATCTATTCACCACATTTCTCCTATAAAAACATTACTTCATATGATATTTCGACTCCAAAATGACCTAAAATAAGAAAAATGAGTAAACACGTAACTTTGAACTACTTTAAATTAGTTTTTACTATTTTAAACCAATTATATGAGATTTACCAGGCTTTTAATCATTTTTGTATAATTTAACAGTTATTTGCACCGGATCATGCCCTAGTTTTGGTTAGATCGCGCCAAATCGTTCAAATTTGTTGGTTTTTGTCTAATGCCATTTTTGAGTTCCAAAACTACTTAGGGAATATTCGAGGTCTGGGTTTCAACCATTCTTTACCTACCTTGGCCTATATAAAGAGACGGAAACTCCATGATTCAACAAGCTCCATTTTTTGGAATAATTCCCACAAATTACAACAAGAGATTCTTAAAGGACGAGAGTTCCTCTGGAGAAAAGTAGTTTCTAGGTCACTCTTTACATGTTAGAATGTGTGTAAATTGAGGATTCACCCTTGAAATAGATTGAATCCATTCAAAGGAGCCATTCAGAGTGGGGATTTGACTCGATGAGGTTTGTTCTATTGTTTTTCCATTTGTTTTTTGTTCTTTCTTTTCTATTTTTGTGTTATGTTGTTTTTTTAGTATTTGAATTTAACACTTGTAATTCGTTATTTTTGTCCCAATGAAGTATATTCATTTTTCTCTATCCATGAGCTAATTTTCCAAGGCATTCGATTACATGGATACCTTAAGATAATATGGTTTGAGTCTGAAGGACTGTGAGGTCCGATGTGAAAGCAAGGATCGGTCCCAATTTACAATTTCATAGTGAATTAAAATTCAGAAACAAAAAATATGCATTCTAACCAAATTTTATACCATGCATAAAACAAAATAGAGAAGAAAAATAGTATTTAGATTTATTAACCCTTGAAATCACAAAGCCTTCACGAAATCCTCTCCAATGATCAGGAACTCTTCTCTTGAAACTCGATCTTAATGAACAAGAAAATAGTAATACACAATGTGGACGCTGCCACAATAGAACCTTATATATTCTCCTCAGGATTAAAAATCACAGGAGTTTATGGGAGAGCCAAAACCTTACAAACACTCTATCTTTTTGGGAGGAAGAAGACGATCATCATCGTAACCTCTCTATCTTCCACGTCCCTAAGAGAGAAACAAGGGGAGAGAGTTATAACTCCCTCATTAATTAAATTCAAAATTGATTTAATAAATTATTTAATATATATATAATAACCACCTTATCATATAGTATATATTAAACATATGTTATATCGAATATAACACATAATCTATAGTTTTTATATTGTATCAAATACAAACAATATAATCTATAATTTGAATTCTCTTAATCATTTACGATATTTAATATAAATCAAATTTATGTTAAATTTAATCATATGAATCTAATCCATATTATTAATATTTAAGTCATATTCAATTATTTATTTCCTCTCAAAATAAATTTTATTTTATAATGTATAAAATATATTATACTAATTATATCATATATAATTAAGTTAAGTTAATTATATCATATATAATTAATTTCCTCAATTAATTTGAACAATTCATATTAATCCAAATTAAATTGATTCTCAATTATCTCAGTTGAGCTACAAAGGCGACCTTATAGACCTATAATTTGAACATCCAATTGTACTTGATCAATTAATTAAACCCCTTTAACTAAATTAATCAACTTCCATTAACTATTAGTCATTCCACTAAAGATCGACCGTTGCACTATTTGCACTATAAATATATTTCTATGTCCATTGGATATAATCAATCAACAACGCGATGACCCTTCACAAATAAATCGTAAGTACATGATGCGTTATTTTATTAAGTGTGGAATATGGATGATATACGTTGATGAAATTACGTTCTGCACTCAAGTTTCTCCAGCGGAATTCAAGTGTAAATTCCTCTAAGTTTCCTGGTAAGTCCAGGGTCGATCACAAGGACTTGTGAAAATAGTTTGCGTTGATAATTTTCTTATGAAAACTTTGTGGTAACCGGTAAAATAAATAAGGTGGTTGGTTTGTTGGTTGCGTTGATTGAAAATAAATGAAATAGGGCTCGTCTCATTCTATAATGGCGTGGTAACAAGAGAAAAGAGATTGTTGCGGCGGATTTGAGAAATGAAAGTTGCGTTGATAGATGCAATGAGTATGCGATGAACGGGTTAAGAAGATCTTTAGTTAGTGTTACTTGGGAATGCGTCAGACTATGCGATCATGTTACTACCATGCACAGCAAATCATTTTCCAATGTAAATGCGATGCTCCTATATCTAGGACGCAAGTGTTGCATGCAAAATGTCCATAGAGCTTATTCCTAAGTCTCTACTCTTGTCCTATGCGTTGATGCAAAATTCACGAAAGCAAGGTGACCGCATACAATCATATTTTATTACTAAGATGCATGTGATACGTTGATAACAAATAGTGCTCATCCCTAAGCGCCTATCTCCTGTTTATGCGTTCTAATCTGGTTTTCCCAAACCTAGATTCTGACCTGACCTTCCCAAGTCTAGATCCTGTCCTTAGACTATCCTCCCGAGTATCTCTATAGATGAATGAAGCATACATAAACAAGATAACCACAAAGAATGAAGATTCCCTCGTTGTGCTAGCTAAATGCTTCTCAACTCATTTAACTAATTTAGCTACTCATGCGTGAATCACAAAGAGTGAACAGATATAGGGAAAAAATTCCATTCTTATAAATAAGTTAAGTACAAAATACTAATGGAAGTTAAAGTAGAGAGCCTGATAGCAATTTTTTGCTAACCGAGGCTTTTTACATTGGGATCTCTATTCTGAACTAAAGATATTCCCGCTTCTGCAAGAGTCGGCCCTCTCTCTGTCTTGGAGCTTCCAGTGCCTTCCCAAGCTCGCCGGAACGATCTATCGGCACACCTTCTTCCTCGCGTCCACCTTAAAAATGGAAGAAAACTATGGACAGAGGCGAGAACTTGTAAAATAATGAAAATAATCGATTGCTTCACCCCTCCTCTGAAGAATGCACTTGGTATTTATAGGGCATCAAAGGTGAAAAGCGGCTTCTCTCTCGTGGCTATACAGATGGGATAGCTTTAATTCCTGACTGATGCGCTAGATACTTGTCACTGATAAAGCTAGATGTACTTTGTGACCATTATCGACTGTCAACTTAATTTGGATCCGACTGCCATTGGCTTTTTGTCCCATCGATCTTAATTGTCCTTTCGTCCGGATGTGTCCATCATGTTGCGGTGATTCTTCTTGGGTGGATGTTTGCAAGCACGATCAACGCAAAGTCTTGCAGTGAAGTTGCGCTCGACCGATGTATTCCTATGATCGCATTCTTTACATTACGTTAACGCATTATTCTGTACAAAAATATAGAGATCAACTGCCCTAATGCGTTGGACGCATACGACCGCAATATTGTAGAATTTATGCTTAATGGACGCAATTTAACATATTCTATCAATGCAATTCAACATTGTTTAAGAACTTAGCACTATGATAACGTGCATTTCTACCCGTTATCACACCCCCAAAATTTAACAAATGCTTGTCCTCAAGCATAAGCTAAAGATTCCTTTAGCAAGTTAACCGCAAAGTTTTCTTTCCTAGATTTCTCAAGGATACTTCGTCCAGATCCTATATGCTAGAATTTTCTTAAGTCTTATTCAAATCTCTTCCTAAAATATTACTAAGACTTAGGGATTGCAAGCTTAACTTCTAAAAGGACTTTATTGAATTTTGGAACATCGCATGATTATTTCAAAAAGAAAATTTTCTACTGGGGTGTCAAATGATTTATCCTTGCACAAAAAATTTCTTCATTTCTATATTTTTTCTGACCTTGTGCTAAACCGAGTGTCTTGCCTTCGTTTTGGCTTGCGCACACGGGTGTCATGTGGGCATCCAACAACGAGCAATGCACTATTTCTCAGACTAAACTCATACTAATTTGGCAGTGGAGTTGCGGTCATTTATTTATGCGTTGATCCTGGTAACTTACTTTCATTTTGGCTTGCCCCCACATGTGTCATACGGACATCCAACTACGGGTAAGTGCCTTTTACAACTTAACTCTTATCAATCATGGGTTTCCCATTGTGTTGACAATGGAGTTATTATTCTCAAAAATCATTTTTTTTCTTTTTTTGTAGCAAGATCGAAAATAGATACCCGGTCGGAAACAGATACCCTACCTCCAAATTTAAAATGTGGCAATGTCCTCATTGCCTAAAGATTAAAATAAGTTATGCGATGTTCTAGAATGCGTTGTAAAGAGAGTTGGAAAGAAAGCTAGCAAACCCTTAACTTCTAGAAATATTTTATAAGGTGACTATCTTAAGATTAAGTTGACTTTAATATATACGAAAGAAATACAAGCATATTTTTCATCATTGAAATCATACTTGGTGAAGATATAACATGCGGTAAACTACTAAATTTATCTACTCGGAAAATAATTGCGGCAATAAGGGAGGATGCGGTGATAAAACTCTGAAAATTAAAATACAATGATAGCACAAAATTTGAAATAAAGATAAGGAAGAGTACACCTCCAAATTTTGCGTTGTGGCACGCATTGAGTATTGATGCATCCATCCCTGCGGCGATCTTTGCTTATGTGGATTGCGGTGATGGAATCAGAATATTTGCTTCTTTTTGTAGTCTCTCCGCAATCCTGTGCCTGAATCATTGTAAACAGACAAAGAGAGGGTCAAATGATTTCAAAACAAAACAACAAGTTTTTTTTTCTTTAGAGAAAAATAAATAAAATACAGATAGTAATCGCGTGACGAAGATTTAAATGTTCAAGAGTTGAGTAAGGGATAGTCTGGGTTTTTCAACTTTGCGGAGGCTATTTTTGGCTGAAAATCTCCTCCGCAATATGCTTTGATCCGTTGTCCATTAACTTTAAATGTTCGACTGCCATCCTCAGTGATTAATTCCACCGCACCATGTGGAAATACCTCTTTGATGATGAAAGGACCGGACCAGCGTGATTTTAATTTTCCTGGGAAGAGCCGCAATCTTGAGTTGAAGAGTAAGACCTTCTGCCTGATTTGGAGGTTTCTAGCGCATATGCGTTTATCATGCCAACGCTTGGTGCGCTCTTTATAAATCTTCGCATTCTCATATGTGTTGATCCTTCATTCTTCTAGCTCGACCAGTTGCAGTTTTCACGCTTCTCCTGGTTTCTTTAGATCGAAATTCAGTTTCTTGACTGCCCACAATGCTTTATATTCCAACTCCAACGGCAAGTGACACATTTTGTCGAATACCAACGCATAAGGGGACATAATTATAGGTGTTTTAAATGCGTTCCGGTATGCCCATAACGCTTCATCAAGCTTCATTGCCCAATCCTTTCGTGAAGTTGTGACTACCTTCTCAAGTATTAATTTAATTTCCCGATTGGACACTTCAGCTTGGCCATTTGTTTGCGGATGATATGCAGTGGCCACTTTGTGGAGGATATTGTACTTGCGCAGCAACTCCTTTATATTGTGGTTGACAAAGTGTGATCCTTCAACAATTATGATGGCACAGGGAGTGCCAAAATGCGTGAAAATATTTTTCTTCAGGAATTGGGAGACTACTACCGCATCACTTACAGTGCATGCAATTGCCTCTACCCACTTGGAGACATAGTCAACGGCTAATAAAATATAGTGCTTGCTGTTTGAAGGAGGGAATGGTCCCATGACATCAATCCCCCATACGTCGAATAGTTCCAGCTCCAGGATAGTATTCTTCAACATTGCGTTCTTCCATAAAATGTTGCCAGTGTGTTGACACCGATCACATTTCATTGCGTAGTCAGCAGCATCCTTGAATAATGAAGGCCAAAAGAATCTACTTTGCAAAACTTTAGCTGCAGTACGTTGTCCATCAAAGTCTCCTCCATATGGCGAATCGTGGCACTATGACAATATGCGTTATTGAGCAGCATCTGGGATGCATAATCGAATGATTTGGTCTGCATCTCTTTTATACAGATTCGGCTCAGCCCAAAAATAGTGTCTGCATTCATTCTTCAGCTTCTTCTGTTGATGGTAGGTGTAATCTTCAAGAAATTGTTCACAGATCAAATAATTAACGATGTCCGCATACCAGGGCAGTTCTTCTATGCGAAATAGCTGCTTGTCTGGGAACACGACACTCACTTCAGATTCATCGCAGTCAACCTCAGGATTTTTCAGTCTGGACAAGTGATCCGCAACTTGATTCTCTGTCCCCTTTCGATCAATTATCTCGATATCAAATTCTTGAAGGAGAAGAACCCATCTGATCAATCTCGGCTTTGTGTCCTTCTTTGTCATCAAATATTTGATTGTCAAGTGATCAGTATGAATGAGTACCTTGGTTCCCAACAAGTATGCCCGAAATTTTTCCAACGCAAAGATCACAGCCAGGAGCTCTTTTTCGGTGGTGGTATAATTAAGTTAGGCAGGGTTCAGGGTTTTGCTCACATATGCGATGGGGTGCAAAATTGTTTTCTTCTTTTGTGCTAGTGCGGCTCCCATCGCATACCTGCTTGCGTCGCACATAATTTCAAACAATAGTGTCTAATCTGGCGCAATAAAGACGGGTGCAGTAATTAGCGCATCCTTTAAAATTCGAAATGCGTTGAGGTAATTATTGTTAAATTCAAACTTTCTGTCTGCCTCTAGTAACACATTCAATGGTCTTACTATCTTAGAAAAGTCTTTAACGAATCGTCTGTAGAATCTGGCATGCCCTAGGAAGCTTCGTACTGCCTTCACGTTGGTTGGAGGGGGAAGCTTTTCAATTACGTCGATCTTTGCTTTGCCCACCTCCAACCTTTCTCGAGAGACCTTGTGTCCCAACACTATATCCTCTGTCACCATGAAGTGACATTTTTTCAAGTTAAGCACCAGGTTCATCTCTTCACATCTTTTCAGAATTTTCTCCAAATTGGCCAGGCAGGCTTCATAAGTGTTTCTATAAACAGAGAATTCATCCATAAATATTTCTACTGAGTCCTCGAGATAATCTGAAAAGATTGCCATCATGCACCTTTGGAACGTGCTTGGCGCATTGCAGAGGCCAAACGGCATGCGACGAAAAGCGAATGTCCCATATGGGCAGGTGAATGTGGTCTTGTCTTGGTCTTTAGGAGCTATCATGATCTGGTTGTACCCGGCGTATCCATCCAAGAAACAGTTAAAATCATTCCCTGCCAATCTAGCCAGCATTTGATCGATGAATGGCAGAGAGAAGTGATTTTTCTTTGTGGTTGCATTCAATTTGCGGTAATCCATACATATGCGCCATCCAGTGATGGTTATTTGCTGTATTAATTCATTGTTCTCATTAGGGACTACTATCATGCCACCCTTCTTCGGCACACATTGCACGGGGCTGACCCACGTACTATCTGCAATGGGATAAATAATGCCTGCATCCAACCATTTGATAATCTCCTTTTTGACGACCTCTTTCATCGCAGGGTTAAGTCTGTGTTGATTCTCAATTGTTGCTTTGTGGTCGTCTTCGAGACGAATGTGGTGCATGCAGTACGCGGGCTAATTCCTCTGATATCAGCGAGCGTCCAGCCAATTGCTCGCACATGCTTTTTGAGAATGCTCATCAACGCATTTTCTTGATCTGCGTTAAGTGCGGAGGAAATTATCACTAACAACTTCTCATTCTGCCCCAGAAATGCATACTTCAGATGTGTTGGTAGGGTTTTTAGTTCAAGGGTTGATGGCTCCACGAGAAACGGTTGCGTTATTTTTCTTTCCTCCTTCGGCTCTTATTCTTGCATTGTGATTGATCCTTCTTCTTTGTTTGTTTTTTCTATGATCGCATTGCAGGCAGCTACGGATGTGTTGGCATCATCTTCTTCGTACTCTTCATCAGACTTTTCTTCTTCAATCAAATTTATGTCATCATCAGAATCTTGCAGGTCTTCCTCATTAAGAAATTTCATGGCACGAATTATATTAAATTTGAGCTTCTTTTCGTTTATGCTCAAAGTGATCTTGCCCTTGTGCACATCAATTTGAGCACGAACCGTTGATAGGAAAGGTCCCCTCAAAATGATGGGCACATCTTTATCGGCCTCATAATCTAGGATGATGAAGTCAGCTGGCAAAATAAATTTATCAATCGTGATCAGCACGTCCTTCACCTTACCCTCTGAATAAACCAGAGATCTGTCGGCCAATTGTAGAGTCACGGATGTGGGCATAAGTTGCCCCACATTTAGTTGTCGAAAGATTGATAGCGGCATCAAATTTATGCTGGCCCTCAAGTCACACAGGGTTTGCCCAATATAAAGTCCTCCTATGGAGCAAGGAATAGTGAAGCTCCCAAGATCGCTCATCTTCGGTGGGATAATAGATTTGGAACTTTGCATTTGTGCCACCATGGCAAATTTTCCAGCGCCTCTTTTCTTGGTTACCATGTCCTTCAGAAACTTAGCATAGGCAGGCATTTCCTCAATCGTTTCACTGAAAGGAATGTTAACATGTAATTGCTTTAACATAGATAAGAAGCGTTGGTATTGTATCTCTTCGGTTTTCTTTTTCTTTAGCCTCTGAGGGAAAGGTGGTAACTGAACTTTCACGATTCCCGTTTCATTTGACTTTGAGGTTGATGCAGGTTCTACTACTTCATTTTCCTTTTCTTCTTCTTGCATTGCTGCAATCTCAGATTCAGTTGCGATGGAAGTTGATTTGTTTTGCTCCTTCTTTTCTCCCTCCACAGTCTTTCCACTGCGCAATGTCACAACCTGACATTGCTCCTTACCTAAACCCTCTGGGTTGAGTGGAAGCTCGGTTGAACTTGACAGCGCCCCTTGCGGTCTACTTTTAAGCTCATTTGCAATTCAAGGTTGCGAATGGACGTAGCCTAGCTTTGAAGCACCGTCTCATTTTTCTCTATATATTGCTTCAATAGGCCTTCTAGGGAAGAAGATTGTAGTGGTTGTTGTGAGCTACTTGCTAGGTGCTCTGTTGATCGTTGCTGCGTTGAAAGAACCCTGGTGGCCCTTCTTTTTGTAGCACAGATTGAAAATTTTGTTGTTTATTCTTCCAAGAAAAGTTTGGGTGGTTTTTTCACCCGGGATTGTAGGTATTCGAAAAGGGGTTGTTCTTTACAAAATATACAAACTGTGGGTTTTGTGAACAATCCTACATCGCATGCCCATCACCGCAAGTCGCACACCTTGCGGTGTTTTGACTTATTGCTTTGATTTACCCACCTTGCGGTGTTGGGCTGCTGATCGTCATTCCTTGAATCAAATTCATCATTGCGGTCATTTAGTTTTGCAATGAAACAATAGCACCGTTATTTGTGTAAGAATCTTTAAGTCTTAATCTCTGGTCGCTCTCCCTTAAGTCTTCATGATTTTTGGAGATACGATCCAGGATATTCTTCGCCTCATCATAAGTCTTGTCAAGCAGACCACCAGTTGCTGCCGCATTGGCAGCAGTCTGTGAAGCAGGATTCAAACCGTGGTAGAAAATTTCCATTTGAAGGTAGTCTGACAGCCCATTATGCGGACAATCTCGGACCAACCTTTTAAACCTCGCCCAGGCATCGTTGAACGATTCGTCCATATCTTGTTCAAAATTAGTAATAAGCTTTCTCCGTCTCGCGTTCTCTATAGGTGGGAAATACTTCTTCATAAACTTCTCCACTACCTGCTCCCAATAAGTGATCTCTCCTGGTTCGAGCGAGTAGGCCCATTTCCTAGCCTGATCACAGAGAAAATGGAAACAGTGTTAGTCGAACCTCCTCAGCAGAGATGTTCGGGAATACAAAAGTATTGCAGATTTGAATAAAACTTTGGAGATGGGCGTGCGGATCCTCACCACGCCTTCCTCCAAATTGACCTGCAGCCTGGATCATCTGTAGCATCACCGGTTTCATTTCAAATCTACTTCCGTCTAAGGCAGGCCTTATGATTCCTGGATAGAAATCATAGAGGTTTGGCGATGCATAATCCCTAATGGGTCTATTGCGATCGTTGGCCAACAGAATTGGATTTGCCATGATATTGTTGTTGTTTGGTGCTTCATTCCTAGGTTGCTTCGCCATCTCTTCTTTATCGGATTGTGGTTTCTGTTGGCGGTCTCTTAGTCTCCTTTGAAATCTTCTCTCAATCTCCGGGTCGTAGTTCGCCAGAGATTGAGAGTTCTGGAAAGAATTCACAAAAATTACCGTTAACAACTATTTTGCCAAAGTCCCCGGCAACGACGCCAAAAACTTGATGCGTTATTTTATTAAATGTGGAATATAGATGATATGCGTTGATGGAATTACGTTCTGCACTCAAGTTTCCCCAGTGAAATTCAAGTGTAAATTCCTCTTAGTTTCCTGGTAAGTCCAGGGTCGATCACTAGGACTTGTGAAAATAGTTTGCGTTGATAATTTTCTTATGAAAACTTTGTGGTAACCGATAAAATAAATAAGGTGGTTGGTTTGTTGGTTGCATTGATTAAAATAAATGAAATAAATGCGGCAGATTTGAGAAACGAAAGTTGTGTTGATAGATGCAATGAGTATACGATGAACGGGTTGAGAAGATCTTTAGCTAGCGTTACTTGAGAATGCATCAGACTATGCGATCATGTTACTACCATGCACAGCAAGTCATTTTCCAATGTAAATGCAATGCTCCTAAATCTAGGACACAAGTGTTGCATGCAAAATGTCCATAGAGCTTATTCCTAAGTCTCTACTCTTATCCTATGCGTTGATACAAAATGCATGAAAGCAAGGTGACCACATACAATCATATTTTATTGCTAAGATGCATGCGATGCGTTGATAACAAATAGTGCTCATCCCTAAGCGCCTATCTCCCGTTTATGCATTCTAATCTGATTTTCCCAAACCTAAGTTCTGACTTGACCTTCCCAAGTCTAGATCCTGTACTTAGACTACCCTCCCGAGTATCTCTATAGACAAATGAAGCATACATAAACAAGATAATCACAAAGAATGAAGATTCCCTCGTTGTGCTAGCTAAATGCTTCTCAACCCATTCAACTAATTTAGCTACTCATGCGTGAATCACAGAGAGTGAACAGATATAGAGAAAGAAATTCCATTCTTATAAATAAGTTAAATACAAAATGCTAATGGAAGTTAAGGTATAAAGCCTGGTAGCAATTCCTTGCTGACCGAGGCTTTTTACACTGGGATCTCTATTCTTAACTAAAGATATTCCCGCTTCCGCAGAAGTCGACCCTCTCTCTGTCTTGGAGCTTCTGGTGCCTTCCCAAGCTCGCTGGAACAATCTACCGACGCACCTTCTTCCTCGTATCTGCCTTAAAAATCGAAGAAAACTATGGACAGAGGCGCGAACTTGTAAAATAATGAAAATAATCGATTGTTTCACCCCTCCTCTGAAGAATGCACTTTGTATTTATAGGGAATCAAAGGTGAAAGGCGGTTTCTCTCTCCTGGCTGTATAGATGGGACAACTTTAATTCCTGACTCATGCGCCGGATAATTGTCACCGATAAAGTTGGATGTACTTTGTGGCCATTATCGGCTTTCAACTTAATTTGGATCTGACTGTCGTTAGCTTTCTATCCCATCGATCTTAATTGTCCTTTCGTTCGAATGTGTCCACCATGTTGCGGTGATTCTTCTTGGGTGGATGTTTGCGAGCACGATCAAGCAAAGTCTTGCGATGAAGTTGCGCTCGACCGATATATTCCTATGATCGCATTCTTTGCATTGCGTTAACGCATTATTCTGCACAAAAAATATAGAGATCAACTACCCTCATGTGTTGGACGCATGCGACCGCAATATTGTAGAATTTATGCTTAATGGACGCAATTTAACATATTCTATCAACGCAATCCAATATTGTTTAAGAACTTAGCACTATGATAACGTGCATTTCTGCCCGTTATCAGTACACCTGGGCCAAAATTATCGTTTTAACCCGATAGTTACATCTAACTCCTTAAGTACCACTGTGTTGGGGTTGATGCCCTAAATCTCATAGGATCCTATAGTTTGTAATTGTTATGTACAAACAATTTATTTATAGAATGAAATATGTGATGTTTTATTTCATTTTGAGTTGCATTAACCACAAACCAATCAACTAAGATCCAAGGTTATCTTGTAGCTTAAACTTGTATATAGAGACATACGGGTGGATAATGTTTAAGTGATAAACTAAATGGTCTACAGTAGATGGATAAGGCTAGATACCTTATCCTGGTAACATTATGAGTATGACCTGATTCATAGATGTTATAATTGTTGTAAAGTGCTACAAATGATCTAGTTCTGATAATTCATGTGGAGACATGTGAACGAGGATATTCAATACAATGAAGATTGTATAAAACCGGACCACAAAATATTTAGTCTCATTATATAATGTCGTTCATAATAGAGACTTACATTTCACTAGGATGACCATAGGTAACATGACTTGAATCCAAAGTGAGTTGTGAATGAATCTATGAAGGTGGTCTTTTGATTTATATGTGTGAGAGTGGTCAGATTGCCGACTCAACAAGCATACCATTTTGGGGATTCGTCTGATTGGGGAGTTGAGAACATAGATACACAAAAAGAAATTCACTCATTCCCCAATGTCACGGTAAGTAGATAAGTTGCTCCTTAAGGGTTGATTTTGGGGCTTAAACAATGTGGTGCCACACCCTATCCCAATCGAGAGAGGTTTAATCATAGTTGGACTATGATTTATTGTTCATTAGAGGGATCAGTGATACTTAAGGAGTTAGATGGAACTACAGGGGCAAAACGGTAATTTTGGTCCAGCTGTACTTACAAGTAATTTATGAATGGTCATCGTACTGTTGATTGGTTATATCCAATGGACACAAAAATATATATGTAGTGCGAAAAGTGCAGCCGACGATCTTTACTAGAGTGCTAGTCAGTTAATGGATGGTGAATATTTTAATTAAAGAAGTTTAATTAATTGTTCACGTACCGTTCGAGCTTCAAGCTATAGGTCCATGCGGTCACCTCGATAGCTCAACAGAATGAATGGGAATCAGTTTTGGATTAATTTGAATTTTTCAAATTAATTGAGGAAATTAATTATATATGATATCATTAATTTAATTTTAATTATATATGATATAATTATTATAATGTATTTGATACATTATAATACAAAGTATTTGAATATGATTCAAATGTTAATTATATGAATTGGTTTCATATAGTTAAATTTAATATAAATATGATTTATATTAAATGACATTGATGAGAGAATAGAAACTATATGTTATATTGTATATGATACAATATTGAGATTATAGGTTATGTGTTATATTTGATATAACATCTAGTTTTATATATATATATATATAATATGATAAGGTAGTTGTCATATGAATTTATATTAATTAATTTATGAAGTAAATTAATTGATTTAACTTAATTAATTAATTTTTTAAAAATAATTTTTTGGGGGGGAGACAACTCCCTCCCCCTCTTTTCTCTCCATCACATTAGTGGCATAGGAGTGTGTCAATCATCTTCTTCCTCTGATGTGGTGTACAGAGAGACAACTCTACAGAAATGTTCTGTAAAAAGAAAAAAAAATGCCTACCTTCTCCTATCCACTCCTCTCTTTTTTCCCCACTAAAATAGTCAGAGCCCTACTCCTCCTGGATTCTCATCTAGAGAATATCGAGGTAGTCGTTCGTTGTGGTGTTTCGTTCAAAGGATTCATTTGAAGAATCGTTCTCCAAAGGTATGGGTTTTGAACCCTTTTTCTTCTTCCCTTTTTTTTTTTAATATATTTTACAAGCATGTTGTTTTATAATTGTTAAATGCATATTTTTTGTTCTGTTTACCTAAAAGTTTACATTTTGCAAAATTTGAAAAATTGGGACGATCCGCTTCCAATCAAGGACCCTTAATCAGTTCCTTCACATTGATCCTTCTAATGAACAATAAGTCATAGTCCAACTATGACTAAACCCCTCTCAAGACAAGAGAGGGTGTGACGTCACATTGTTGAAGCCTCAGAATCAGCCCTTAAGGGAGCAATTTATCTACTTATCCAAGCATTAGGGAATGAGTGAATTCTGTTTTGTGCAATTGTATTTCAAGCTCCTCAATTAGACGAATTCCCAAAATGGTAGGCATAATAAGTAGGCGAGCTAGCCACTCTCACCCATGCAAATCAAAGGACTGCCTTCATATGAATGAGTTTACAACTCATTCAGGATTCAAGTCATGTCACCTATGGTCATCCTGGTGAAATGCAAGTCTCTACTATTAACAGTGTTATATAATGAGACTATTCATTTCATGGTTTTATCTTCATAGGTTAAGCTTGTCATTTAAGTTATCATGTTAGCAAAGTTTTAATGCTTAAAAGGTTAAGACATAACAGATTTCACAAAAGAATATGAGACTAAAAACCTAGACATAGGCCATCATGTAACCGTAAACATAAGGTGCGCCATAAAGATTTAGAAATTGCATGAATGGATCTAAATTTCAGTTAGACATAGAGATATAGGACTAGCCACTTAGGCTCCTAATGGAACTTGTGAAACAAGACTGAATAAGAGTAGTTTTCTATCCATAGTTGATTGATGTCAACTTCATGCGGCCATATAGTTGAAGGTATAAAGTTTGCAGATTAAAATTGGTTTGTTATGCCTTGTTGTCATCTGCTCTTTACTTCAATAAACCCACTTATTTCTATTAGGTACCACCAATTTGCATTATTATTATTATCCCCAAGGAATTGAACCACGATTAGTCTTTTGGTATATGATATTTGGAATATTACAAAGTTTGTTACTTTTTGACAGTGTATGCTTTCACTAGACCACCTTCAATTACATTTTTTAACACCGATATATATTTGGTCGATCATTAACACATGCTATATTACACGTTGGTTTTCACTTGATTACCTTTTTCAAATATTTAATAGTAATACACTACAAGAAAAATGAGTTCTCCTGACGCCTAAATAGAGCGTCGAGAGAGACCGTCTCTCCCAACGTCGTTACGGCATCGGAAGTTTCTCGAGAATTCTTGATGACTAAAACCGGCGTCAAGAGTTTCTGAAAACTCCCAACGCCTTATGTTATCCGTCAAGAGTTCCCGAGGAACTCCCGACGGCTCTCTCAACGCCCGTCGGGTGGCGTCGGGAGAGGGGTCTGGTTTAAACCAAACCCCTTCTTCCCCATCTTCCCCATTTTCTTTTCCCCCTTTTCCCTAAAACCCTAACCGCCGCTCCCTTTCTTCCTCATCTTCTCCCTTTCTTCCGCCTCTCCTTCTCCCATTTCCCCTCACCATCGTTCCTTCTCCCATTTTCCCCATTCTTCTCCAATATTCTCCCTCCCTCTCCCATTTTCCCATCTTTTAACCGCCACCGCCACCGCCGCCGCCTCTCTCCTCTCCTTCCCTCTCCCATTTTTCCACTCCTTCCCCGCCGCCGTTCGCCCTCCCCCCACTCCTCTCCCTCCTTCTCCCATTTTCCATCTTTTTTCGCCGCCGCCACCGCCGCTCCTCCCTTCGGTCAGCAGCTGCAATCAACTGTCCACCGCCGTTGTCGTCTCCTCGTCTCGTTCAGCCACTGTCGCCACCGGTAATCTTCTCATTTTATTTTATCTTGTATATTTATTTAAATCATTATTTCACATCCTTTTGTACAAATCATGCCCATTCAAATGTGTGTACATATTGTCTTCACTTTTGTTAAGATCTCGTCAATTTTGCATCATATATTTGTTTTATAATTCTCTGAAATTCTATAGAGTAATTTTATAACGAATATGTCATAATTCGTTAGAGATAAACATTATTACATTCTTTTAAGTTTCAAGTTGATTATAACACTATCTTTATGTCTAAAAAATGATATGATGTTGATTATTTGGAGCCTAAGCATACATGATTTAACATTTCGAACTTTCCTAGAAAGGAGAAAGAAAATTAGTACATAGATGCTATGTGCTATTTTTAGTATATGAACTTTTTTAGGCTTATATGTTTGTGTCTAATAAATCTATAAATCTAAAAAATATAAAATAAATCTTTAAACCTCCAATTTGGTACTTAATAGGTCCCTAACACATTTAATATTTTAAAAAAGTTTAAAGAATCTACTAGACATAAAACTAAATTTTGTGTCTAATAGAAAATTGAACTTTAAATCTTGTGTAATTATGAATGTTTACGAAGTTTAATGTGTTGTGGTGGGGGTTGAGATTGGGTTAAACCATTTTGGGGAAAAAGTTTGAGTTTTATATGTGTTGGTCATTGTTTACTCGTTTGGTGTGTTTTTTTATGTTCGGGAGGTTTCAGTTTGTCGTGGGGGGTGGGTAGAGTTTCATTACACCCATCTTGTCCTTGAACTTGGAGTTCTTGTGTATTTATGAATGTTTACGAAGTTTAATGTGTTGTGGTGGGGGGGGGTTCAGATTGGGTTAAACCATTTTAGGGACAAAGTTTGAGTTTTATGTGTATTGGTCATTGTTTACTCGTTTTGTGTGTTTTTTATGTTCGAGAGGTTCCATGTTTTTCGTGGGGGGTAGGTAGAGTTTCATTACACCCGTCTTGTCCTTGAACTCGAAGTTCTTGTGTATTTATGAATGTTTACGAAGTTTAATGTGTTGTGGTGGGGAGGGGGAGTTGAGATTGGGTTAAACCATTTTGGGGACAAAGTTTGAGTTTTATGTGTGTTGGTCATTGTTTACTCGTTTTGTGTATTTTTTATGTTCGGGAGGTTCCATGTTTGTCGTGGGGGGTGGGTAGAGTTTCATTACACCCGTCTTGTCCTTGAACTCGGAGTGTATTTATGAATGTTTACGAAGTTTAATGTGTTGTGGTGGGGGAGGGGGAGGGGGTTGAGATTGGGTTAAACCATTTTGGGGACAAAGTTTGAGTTTTATGTGTGTTGGTCATTGTTTACTCGTTTTGTGTGTTTTTTATGTTCGGGAGGTTCCATGTTTGTCGTGGGGGGTGGGTAGAGTTTCATTACACCCGTCTTTGTCCTTGAACTCGAGTTCTTATGTATTTATGAATGTTTACAAAGTTTAATATGTTGTGGTGGGGGAGGGGGGGTTGAGATTGGGTTAAACAATTTTGGGGACAAAGTTTGAGTTTTATGTGTGTTGGTCATTGTTTACTCGTTTTGTGTGTTTTTTATGTTCGGGAGGTTCCATGTTTGTCGTGGGGGGTGGGTAGAGTTTCATTACACCCGTCTTTTCCTTGAACTCAGAGTTCTTGTGTATTTATGAATGTTTACGAAGTTTAATGTGTTGTGGTGGGGGAGGGGGGGTTGAGATTGGGTTAAACCATTTTGGGGACAAAGTTTGAGTTTTATGTGTGTTGGTTATTGTTTACTCGTTTTGTGTGTTTTTGATATTCGGGAGGTTCCATGTTTGTCGTGGGGGGTGGGTAGAGTTTCATTACACCCGTCTTGTCCTTGAACTCATAGTGTGTACGAAGTTTAATGTGTTGTGGTGGGGAAGGAAGGGGGGTTAAGATTGGGTTAAACGATTTTGGGGACAAAGTTTGAGTTTTATGTATGTTGGTCATTGTTTACTCGTTTTGTGTATTTTTTATGTTCGGGAGTTTACATGTTTGTCGTGGGGGGTGGGTAGAGTTTCATTACCACCCGTATTGAAGTTTGAACGTGTTGTGGATGTTTATCGATATAACATTTGAATGTTTTTGTTTTATTGTAGAATGCTGTCGGAGATGAGCTGGGACAATTGTTGAAGATGCTTGTTCGAGACGTGTTCTAGACGTTGTTTTGATTTTATTTCTTTTATGTATTAATGATATGAATGTTTATGAACTTCTAGTATCGACTTGTTTGAATATTGTAATTTTTTATTTATTATAATATGGACTTCATTTTCGTTTTTTAATTATGTGAATCTTTATTTGGTTTACTATGTTTTACAGGTTTTCAAATCAAAATTTAAAAAATTACAAACAATAGATTAAAAATAATTTTCAACTAATGAATTAACTCCCCATGCATATATTACTGCGTCGGGAGTTCTTGTATCTCTCGACACATTAAATAAAACCGTTGGGAGTTCTGGAACTCCGGATGCATAGAGCAACCGTCGGGAGTTCCCCGAATAACTTTCGACGCCGTTTTAAAGTGGGTCGGGAGATCCTCTCCCGACGGGTTTCTCCCGACCAAACTTCTGACGACCTTTTATTTGTTGGGAAAGGCTCTCTCGACGCGTTTTTCACACTTTTCCGACGAAATATGACATCGGAGAAGTCAGATTTCTTGTAGTGATGATGATAATGATAATAATAATAATAATAATGCTTTCTAAACAAAACAATCCACATCTTGAAAAATGCACCAATGTCTATTAAATGAGTTTGAAATGACTTTTATAATGGAAAGTATTTTTAATCAAAGTGAAATTATAGTTCCATTTACCGATCGAGAACTAGTTGAAATCGTTACGAGAATCCATTGAAATGAAAATAGTAGGAACCTTCGGTTGTGTTTACTTCCACCTTCCACCCATAATTGTATTAAAGTTTGGATTATTACAATATGCCTTTTTATATTTCTAATTAGTTTATAACGTCATTTTCTATATTCAATTTATTTACTTAATAAATTTTTTATACTTGCACGAGTTTTAATACCTGAACTAAAAAAACATAGGATTTAGAAAAAAAAATAGTAATTATCTTAAATTTCACTCCCAATTCAAATTTTAATTTAATTGTAGTTTTAATTCAAAATACATAATTTTGATATAAATACTCTTAAAAGACTTTGAGATTATGCTTTCCATCGTAAGCATGAGATTCAAAATCTACAAGATGAACAAAGAAATAGTTGATTTCTTCCTTTTCTTAAAAAAAAAAAAAAAAAGAGCCCGAGCGAGAATATGATTTAAGAATATGTGTAAGTGATAGCAAGAACAAGATAAGAAAATCAACATAAGGAAGAAAATCATTGTTTTTTAAAAAAATTTTAAAAAAAATCAACTAGGTACTCATCCTACTCTTTGAACAACTGATTTGATTTTTTCAAGCTTTTTCTCTAATAGAAGTATTTTATTATCTTAGTTTGAGAAGAAAAATATATATATCGTAAAGAATTCTTACGTGTGTATAAAAGGGAGAGAGAAAAGAAAGACTAAAAAAACTCCGAGATAAGTTAAATGGTGAGAAGTGGAAAAAAATGGAGCGGGTTTCACATAATCAAAAATGGTAATCAAATCAATACCTATATTGGATGTAATTTGATTATGAGATTTGTTGCATTAGTAACTTGTGGGGACATTGCCTCATTTTCATAGTAGATATTGGTAAACACATTCAATTGAAATTAAGTGGGTGTCTCACAATTATTTATTTTCAATTTCTAACTATTATAGTGTTTGTCTGTTCTTTAAACTTTTAAATTATTTAGTAGATCACTGAACTTTTAATTATTTGTTTATTAAATCCATCAACTTTAAAAATATTTAATAGATCCATGAATCATAAATTTTATGTTTAATAATAATTCAAAATTTTTAAAAATTAATTAATCTGATAGACATGATTTGAATTTGTGTCTAAGAAAACTCTTGGATTTTTAATTTTGTATATAATAGAACATGAATTTTTAAAATAATTGAGTAGATCAAATACATTTTAGAGGAAAATTAAAAATCCAAAAATCTATTAAACACAAAATTAAAAATTTATAAATCTATTAATACATTTTAAACGAAATATTAGAAGATCAAACCAGCTTAAAACTTGTAGTTTAACCATTAGTCAATTAAAGGTATTTTTTTAAAAAAATTATATTTTGCAGTGCTTGATTTGATAATATAGAAATGATTTTGATTTTTTTTTTAAGAAAATGATTTTGAAAATTTAAGGAAACATAACAACTTTTAAGATATGATTTGGATAGATTCTCAACTAAAATTATTATTATTATTATTATGACAACATATGGTGTATGAGATTGTCAAACCTTGATATGGATAGTACATGCGTGATGACAATTAAGCTATGCTATTTTTGAAAAAAATTGCTTATAAATTAGTTATTTTATACTACTCGCACCCTTTTTTCATTCTCAATTAAGACTTTTCTTTTGGAAAATATTAATTTGTACCTCTAAACTCCGATTTGTATTCATTTAAACCTTGAACTAATAATTATATCAATTTAATCTTGGAAAAACCTCTCGATTCTAGTGAAGGAATAAGCAAAAATAAATTAATTAATTAAAGAAAAACATTAAAACTAAGAAGCAAAATAAATTTACGTGGAAAACTCTAAACCCGGAGAAAAACCATAGGCCAACAGATAGAAATCGACCATGTGAAAAATTATTACAATCACATGAATAATTCTTTCCCCGATCCCAATTATAAAATACTCTCTCAAAACTTTTATACTACTCACACCCTTTTTTCACTTTCAAACTAAAGACTACATAAAGGTAATTTAACTAGAGTTAACACATTCAAGCTTAAAGTGTTTCTAATAGGGACGACTTGAAACCAAAAGTAGAGGCTCTTTTTATAGTGGTTGAAACCCATGACTTCCTTGAACTTTTTTTATGTGAGACAATTACACTTTTAATATTTTTTTCAAGGCCTAACAAATTCCACTTTGGCCAGATGTTTGAAGTATCCACAACTTTTACAATATCCATTGTCTTCACCAACAATCATAATATTTTCAACTCAGTGAATTATAACTCACTCCATCATAAAGAGTAATCCACTTGCAATACCACCTTCCATGATTTTCATTTTTGTCACATATCGTTAAACCTTATTGAAATGTATGGTGCAAGTTTCCACCTACTTGGCTCACCTAGAAGTTCTTCAACCATCGACACAACTTCCACCACACACCTTGCATGATCAAAGTCAATGTCCCATATGTAAACTTGTGGAACTGCTAACATCCTTTATCATGGTAAGCAAACTACCATAAGGATGAATTTTATCTTCTTCGGAGGAAGTGACTATCTACCCTGACGAAAAAGACAACATCAACATCCAATTCAGAGTCATCTTAAAAACTTGCTTTTTTTTTTTTCACGTGCTCAGACTATATGCATTCTCAACAACCTATTTTTTGTTCGAAGACTATTTTTTTTGAACCCCTGCTGGAATCACTCTAGAACTGCACCAGAACATCATCACTGCTTAGCTTGCACTTAAGATTGTATTAACACATGCTTGACTTGCTTTTTCCTAAAGTTGAAGTTGATCCTTCCATCAAATTTTCCCACACCAAAATTTACTGGACTCATAAAACTTGACATATCTGCTTCTCTTCCTAGCAAATTCCATTGTTCACAATTCGCAACCCATTTCAAAAATTTCTTTATGATGTGGAAGGTCAGACTATGCTCCAACCATAGAGCATACTTAAAATTCATGAAACTATGAACCTAAAGCTCCGATACCACTTGTTGGAAAAAACCTCAAACTTTTATCACAAGAATATGTAAAAATATAACAAATAAATTAAAGGAAAACAATAAAACTGAAATACACAAATTTTTACATGACATACTCAAAACTCGGAGAAAAATCATACCCTAACTGAAAGGATTCCACTATGTAAAAAAATATATTATAATAACACAGAATAATTCTCTCTAATCCCAACTACAAGTACACTCTTTTAAAGTTTTTATACTACTTACACACTTTTCTCATTCTCGAACTAAAAAATACATAAAGAGAATTTAACTAGAGTTAACATACTCAAGCTCAAAGTGTTTCTAATTAAGACGACTTGAAACCAAAGGTAGAGGCTCATTTTAATGGTGGTGCCAAGATTTTGGGTTAAAAGGGGCACAATGCATGTAATGCTCAAATTAAAGTAATATTATTTTAGGTAGCTTAGGTTTAAGAAATTTGTGTTCGGAGTGCAAGTTATGGAAGTTTTGGTTTAATAAGCTTGTGTTTGAAATGTAAGCTTAGGAAGTCTGAGAATGAAATGCAGATTTATAAATCTTTAGTTTTCGAAATATTTTCTTGTGTTCAATCAATGGTATGATTTTAGACTAGTTCAAAATTGTCATCTTAATTATTTTAATATAGTTAAGTTTAAAATAAACTAAAAAATTTAGAAGAATATTTGTTTTTTTTAAAAAAAAAAATAGAGATGTGACCAAATTTATAATTTTATTTAATTTATTATTTTAGTAATTTGGTATTTTGATTTTCCTAGGTTTTGAGATAAAACTTCATAAACTTTTGTCATTTTTACTAATTTGAAAATGATCGATTTTTTTACCATGGCATGCTAACTTCAAATTGATCAAATAAACTAGTATTTTAGTCTTAAATTCATTTTTTTTAATCAAATTACATTTGAGGAAAGAAAAAATCATAAAGTTTGATTTTTAATTTTTATTTGGCATTAAGTTGTTACCATTTTAATAATTTATGTTTAAAAAATAATCCTAAATCTTCGAGCTAGTTAAATTGACCAATGAAAAAAATGAAATGTTAAATTAATTAAATTAGGGCTTTTTGTATATATAGTCTAAATAAATATACATAATTATACAACTGAAGTCTAGTGAACTATTATTTTACACAAAATTTGACCAGATTTACTTTTTTTAGCTTTCAACATGTAAGGAAAATTTATTGTGGTTATGAACTTTCCAAAGCAGTTTTCTTTTCAGAACCCATACATGTAGGGAAAATATCTCCAAAAATTTGAAAATTGTTACTCTTATAAATGAAAGCAAGAATCAACGAGAAGCTTTGAAGGAGAAAACGGGGTAAATTTAATATATATAACACTATATATTTGAATATTCTATAAACAAATCAATGTATATTTGATAAGTGCATGGACAATACAATTTGTATAATATATTATTTTATATACCAAACCATATAGTCGATGTATATTTATATTTTAAGTAAAATTGTAAACACACCAAAAAACTAACAATGATATATGCGATGTATATTTACATTTCCCATTATATTATTAGTATATTCAACTTATATTTGAGACCTCAATAAATAGGTGATCGTTTTTTTACTAATAAGAATAGAAAATGAATTAAATCTTCTAAAATGAAGGAAACATTAATTTTTTTTTAAAAAAAAAAAGGAAGAGAGGGAATTAAAAAAGATAATCGAATAACAACAATGATTAAAAAAACTCCAAAAGAACAAATAATTAGAAGAAAGGAAAAGCGTATTTTAAAAAATATTATTATAATTAACTAAGTGCCTCTTTGGAATGACTTGGAAAAAAAATGTTCGTCGGAAGTGGTGACCGAAGGTGGTTGCCATAGTTGGTGGTCGAGGGTTGGCCGACAACGATCAGCGAAGGTGACAATCAAACTTCTCATTGTTATAAGTGAATTTTCATAATTATATTAATTTACACCCTCATTCAGACTTTCCATGGTTATAAGTGGATCAATTTAGACTCTTCATTATGGTTACATTTGAAAATCGTCCATGCATTCAATTCTGATATGTGTGTAGGCTTCTTCAAATATCATACTAATAAAATGAATGATTATAATTGATGCACATAGAATATTCAAGAAAAAACTTAATAGAGAGTTTGAATTAATTAGTTTATAGCAATTTAAGTGTTTAATTTATAAAATTATAAGTTTCACATGATGTTTATCCAACATAATATAACGAAAAGTGTAAATTGATACAGTTATGAAAATTAAATATTTAAGTGCATACAAACTCCAAAGTTTATTGGTGTAAATTAATTTTCCAAGTTTCTTTTGTTAGGAATTCAACAATTAAAGAATACAAATGAACATAAAAGAATAGAGAAAATCGACAAACAAATATATGTGGTTCATTAATAGTGTGTTAGCCGAAACCCGTACTTAGTTATTCAAAGTACCAACAAACAAATTAAAGGTATGCCGACAATTTTTTTTTTCAAAAGATATCCATTGACACTTAATTGAAAATCTCAAAACAACTTTTAAGAATCATACCAATGAGATATTTTTTAAATAAGTACTAAGCATAAAAATAGTTTTTTTTTAAAAAAAAGTTTAGGTTGTTTCGAAACCTAACATTTTTTTATATTTGAAAGTATTCATAGCAGTTTTGTCATTTAAAATAAATACTCTAAAAAGTTTAAAAGAAATTAAATGTAAAAATAAATCATACAGATCTGAAAACAATCTATATTTGGTAAACTACAAATAAGCTTCTAGAAGATTATAAAAAGATTAATAAAAATAAAATTGAAACTATAAATTTTTACTCTTATATATATATGGCAAGTCCAAAAAAACAAATCACACCATTAAATTTTACAACTAACAAAAATAATTTAATTTTGAGTTATCAAGAAAACCCATTTCCTAGGGAAGGAGTATCATTTTGCCCTTTTAAACAAGAAAAATTGAAGAGAGAACCCCACCTAATTTACATCAATTGAAAATATTATTATGAATTTATTAAATTGGGTTTGATTTAAAAAGATTGATATTGTGGAGCTCAAAATTTATAATGTAGAAATGAAAGTCCATTTTTGGGTAGTGTGGAATTTTTAATTTATGGTTTATCTTGAGTGTAATTCAATTAATGGACCAAATTCAATAAAATACTTGAATGTGGCCATATTTTTCCTATTTTATCTTATTTATTTTAGCTTGGTTACATTGATTGAATTGCTTTTTTGTCCCCCTTTTCCCCCTCTTTTAATTGTCTTAAAAAGCCTCTGCCCAATGGCCAATGCTATATTTATGAACTAGAGTGGGTTGGCCTGCAAATACTTTTCCAAAAAGTCATCAAAAGAATTGTGGGGGATTTTTTTTTTCTTTTTCAAATTTCAAATAATATAGATCCAAATTTTTAATTCAAACTTTGGTACTCATTTTGTTTTGATATCAAGATTTTTGGATATTCTGTTTTTGAATTTCATTTTAGTTTTAATTATATATATGTAGAAAAAATAAGAAAATGTTTTAAATGACAGAACGGTTGAAAGTATTAATAAATAATAGTAAAATATCATAATCTATCCGTATAGACAGAGATAGTAGTCTATCATCGTCTATTGCAAATAGACAATGAAATTTTGTTATATTTATAAATATTTTGGTTCATTTTTCCTATATTTAAAAATAGTCCTAGAAAAATACTCCTTATTTTGTATTTAGTTTTAAAAAAATACTTAAACTTCAAAAGTTTTAAAGATACTTTTAAACTTAAAAAAAAAAAAAAAATATCCTGAAATTAGTTTTGGAGGTAAAATGTTAGTATTTTTTTAAAAAAAAAAATACTCCTTAAACTTTTACAAGTTTTTTAATATCATTAAGCTAAAAAAATAGTTAAAAAAAAAAAAAAACTTTTACCTGTAAACTCTGTACTAATATATGTTCTTTTTTCTTTTTAAAACAGCAGGTTTAAAGGGTATGAGAAATATTCTTGAAATAAAGTATTGATATGGTTTCCATTCAAAAACGAACAAAAAAAAAAAAAGATATTATTGAAATTTTTGAAAGTGAAAGTGTATTTTTGTAATAAATTACAAAGTTTAGAAGTATTTTCTATAATTTAGAATTTTGATAACTTAAAATTTAGTCCCTATAATTAGTAAGATTTCATAACTAGTCCCTCGAGGATTTTATCAAAATATATATATATTAAATTCTAATTATAAACTATATAGACTGAATTCTAAAATTTTTTCAACCTATACACGAATTATTTGTATACACGGATTGGATTAATGGAAGATGAGGACTAACAATTTCAATTAATTAATTTTTAAAAAATGAAATTGATGGTAAAAATATGATATTTTATTGCAAACCATATACTACAAAATAATATTTACAATTTCAAAGGATGAAAATAAAATAAGCACAAAAACTTAGAGACGAGAGTAAGATAATTTTATTTTTATTTTTTTTTATGAGTTTGACAAACATAAAAGAACTTTTAACTTTTTATATTTAGAATATATACTTAAATTAATAAAACTATGCTCAAGTTTAAAAAACTCGATTATATTATACTATATATCTTAAATCATATATGTCTCATTACATACAAAAATAGATAATAGATTTGTATATACAATTTGGAGATAAAAATATACGATTTGAAAATACATTAGTTAAAATAAACTAAAATAAGTGTGTTAGTTTATGTTCGTGAGTGTCAAAATGTTAGTTTTTTCTTTTATGTTAAATTACAAGTTTAGTCGATAAATTTTTATCTTTTATCTATTTGGTCTGTGAATTTGTATAGGTGTCGAATAAGTTTCTAATAGATTCTTAAACTTCCAATTTTATGTCCATTAAGTTTTTAAACTTTAAAAAGTATAAATTAGATTTTTAAACTTTCAATTTTAGTTTGTATCAAAGAAATCATAAAATTTTTCAATATCGTATCTAATAGGTCACTTGACCTATTTGACACATTTTTTAAAAAATTCACGAAAATATTAAACATAAAATTGAAATTTAAGTTTCATTAGACATAAAATTCAATTTTATATCTAATAAAAAATCAATTAATTTCTTCCATACAAAATTGAAAGTTTTAAAGATTTATTAGACACAAATTTTAAAATTTAGAAATTTATTAGACACAACATTAAAAATTCAGAGACATATTTGACAACTTTTAAAAATAAAATATACTCAAATTTCAAAGTTTTAACTTTTAATATGACTGAACTTATATTTTAACCTTGTTTTATTGGGTTATGCATGTATCTACACATAAGTTGTTAGTTGGTTTGTTCTATTGTGATGTGAAATTGATTTTGTCCCATATAATTATAATGACCTAAAATATTGTTAAATTTATATCATTGAAGATAATATTTTTAAATTTTACAATGTCATGCTTGTGATTGGATAACATTTATTGAATTTATGTGAAAATGAGGTTACAAGATGGAACACTTTTTTTCTCCTCCAACCTAATTTCTTATACATACAAGTACATATAAACATCAACATTTGATTATTTAAATTAACTTATATTACCTATATTTAAATTAAAAAACTTTAAAATTTCACACTCATGGTATTTTATATATGTCTATTAGATTTAACTAAAGTAGATATTTAGATCATCTTATCTCTACTTGTCGTTAAAACTAAAAATAATTCTATATATTTTTTAACTTAAAATTTCTATGAAAATGATATATTATTTAATAATAGTTTCTTTTAACTTCTCTGATTTTTTTTACACCCCTAATAAAAATAAAAATAATGGAATTGAGCACAAAGTTATCATATAACACAATATGTATGAATAAATAAATAAATAACTTAATCTAATTTTAAAAGTTCAAAAAATCCAAGCAAGTGGTTTATATAAAAGTATTTTTTTTCTTTCATACCTTGAACCATACCTTTGTGATTTGTCCTTATTCCATAATTAATATGCTCTACTAAAAAAAGGCATCCATGGGGTATTTTTATTATGATGGAAAAAAAAGGAGAAATAAATAAATAAAGAAGGGAATAAATTAAAGCTTTTTTTTTTATTATTGGAAATCTGACTCCACAAGGCATCATCAAGACAAAAATAATTCTTTATTTTTATTTTAGGTTTTTTTACAAAGGACAACAAAAATACTATACTATAATGGAAAAGACACCAATTCAAACACAACCATCCATATCTTATGCTTTAATTCTAATGGGAAAATATGCATTAAGAGGTATTTTACATGCTTAACCAATTTGGGATAGAAACCATATTAAAAGGAAAAAAAATTTAAAATATATCTTATAAAAGATTTCTTTAAAAGATTTGATAGATCGGTTTTGGAAATGATTCCATTATGTCATATATCGACAATAAAAAAATTTATTTAGATAAGAAGTGAATATGTCAATTGGATGATGTTCTATCCATATTATATATCTGAATAGTTAAAAGAATGTGTTCTATAAACTTTAGTTTTCATACAAAGTTACGACAGTTTGAATTAAATTATAGGGTAATTGCAATAGATATTATTTTTAATGATAATAATTAAGTGTACAACAACATTCTAAAAGAATTGTAAATATAGCAAATTTTATCAATTATTTGGTTTATTGTCATAGACTATCTAAATTTTCTATATCTACATTTTTTTTTACATTCTGTTATATATGCTAATACTTTAGGCTTGATTGCTATATCTGTCGCTGACCCTAAATTATAATAGGTATATAATTTAATTTTTATATCTTAGGAGAAATATGTATGGAGCTTGAGAGGTGTATAGCAATGACATAAGCATAATACACTATTTTTTTTTTTGTTAGTTTAGGTTAAGGTTTTTAGACAATATGGTTTTGAAATATGAACCTCTAAGAATATGTTTTTTTTTCCCCTTTTATATTTCTTTTTTAAAATAATAATAATAATAATTTTTTTAAAAAAAAAACCTAGAAGAGTTATTATTATACAATTGTTGAACCATGTTGAAGTGTGATGAGTTTATATATAATTAACAAATCCATAACTAAGAATAAAATGAGCACAAAAACTCAATTTCACATACACCTTTTTGGAATTTGTATTACATTTAAGATTATAATTAATAAGATATCTAATGAACTATGTTCATATTATTAATTTCTACATTATACATTAAGTATTATTATAGTCAACATATTATTATCTTTGAAGAATTCAAAAACAATACGGTTGATCAAGATAGACAATTGTTTTTCGATTTTTCTTAAAAAAAATATTATTGGTAAGCTTTATTAATGACCTAATAGGGTTTAATGGTTCTTTAGAAAACATCATGTTATCATCAAAGACTTGATCAATATTACTAATAATAAAATATATAAACAACATCCTAATGCATTTCCATTAACTCTCCTTCCATAATAGATAAAATCAAAGTTTAATAAGTGATCTAAAAACATAAATTTGAAATAAAAAATAAAGTTGGCTTCTTTTGTTTTTGTTTTTAGTATTTTTGGCATGTGTTTGACAATAGATTTAGGAACTACGTGCCAATTTAAAAAATGGGTGACCAACGTTTAGAGTGATCCATCCTTAAACTTCAGTTATGCTAGTATTTTGGGATGCATTACAAATTATTCTTTTAATGTTTGATTTAGTTATTTGGTAGATTTTGAAGCATTTGAAGCAAAATTAAAGTTTTGGGTGCAATCGATGAGCTGATTGAGCTTAAATGGTCAAGAAGTGGAGAGTTCATGACAAGAGAATAGTTGAAGAGAGAAGAAAAGTCGAAGCAAAATGGAAAGTTGCAACGTTTTAAATCATTTTGTTTAGGGATAGTATCAAAAACGTTGCAGGTAGTGTCTTAACACTACAATTGCAGATGAAAAAACTACAATTTTAAGATGCATGAGCATAACTCAACTCATATAAGATATACATTCTTGACCAAAAGATCTGGATTCCAATCACCTTATTTCAAATTATTGTACTAAAAAAAACTTTATTATTAAGGGATTGATGTACCTTTTTTCGGACTTTATGTTTATTTAATTGAAATACCTTTTATATTGCAAAAATTCATTCATGTATATGTTCACATCCTTAATGCTTTTAGTTTTCTGATCAAAGAATAATTGTTTACTTGATTTAAACTTTAACCCGAGGGATGAAATCTAGATTAGGCATGTTCTTTTCTTACTAAATTTTTGCATGAGAGTGAAGATTGAATAATAATAATAATTATTATTATTATTTTGAAAACGATTCATTTAGAAGTTATTAAAAGAATGATCGTTAATGTCTTGCTTGTTCTTAAAAACTATATAGACGTGTTGGATTTTATTACTAAGCAAGGGAGTTAGTTGAATAACAAAATTACCTTTTTACCTTATGATTGTTTGAATGATATTTATTTGGTAAATCAATTAAGCAAAAGTCTAATTCATGAAGTAAATTCTCCAAGGTGTTTTTGTCTATGTGAAATTTTTGGTATTTTATTCTGTATGTATTGCAAAATATAAAACTGGTAAAATATATACAAAGTAAAGATATGGAAGATTCTAAACTACCTTAAATTAAGGAGTATAATTTGCTAATTTACAAAATAAGATATGTATATATGGTAACACCCTCCCTCAAACTGAAGGTGGTAGAGTAGAGACCAACTTGAGTTTGTGAAGCAACTGAGTGAAATGTTCATATGACAATACTTTGGTGAAGATATCAACAAGCTGCTGTAGTGGAGACGGATCGAGGAGGAGAGTGTTGCTCAAAAGATGATGACAAACGAAGTGACAGTTATTTTCAATGTGTTTGGTGCATTCATGGAATACATCATTATGAGCAATATGGATAGCAATATGATTGTCACAATGAATCAGTGTAGTAAACTATTGAGGAACACCTATATCAGCAAGAAGCCAATGAAGCCATAGTAACTCAGAAGTAACATCGGCAAGAGCACGATATTTAGATTATGTGCTGGAACGAGAAACTACAATTTGTTTCTTATTTCGAATGAGAGAATATCCTAAGTAAAAGCGATAACCAAAGGTGGAACGTTGATCAGTGGGATCACCAGCCCAATCAACATTAGAGTATTAAGATAATACTAAAGATGATTATGAAAAAAATTGAAGTCTATGGCTAAGAGTACTTTTGACATATCGGAGAATACGAATAACAACAGTAGAATATATAGACTTGGGAATGACCATGAATTGACTAATAATGTGAACAACATATGCAATATCTGAAGGGGTCACAGTAAGATAAAATGAGAGTGCCAACTAGTTGCCGATAAAGAATGGCATCTTGGAAAGGAACACCATCAAGTGGAGTCAAATAGACATTTGGATCCAGTGGTGTTGATGATGTGGTCGAGTCAGTAATGCCAGATTAAGCAAGGAGATCAAAAGCATATTCTTAGCTTAAGACAAATAGTAACCGTCAGAGAGGAATGAGACCTTAAGGCAAAGGAAGTAACTCAGTGGTCTCAAATCTTTCATCTCAAAATGTTTCCCAAGATAGAATTGCAAGTCAGATATAGCCAGAGGATCATCACCTGTAATGATCATATCGTCAACATAGAGAATGAGAAGAATAACACCGTGAGGGGTCTTCGTGTAAAAAAAGTTGTATCATGGTGACTGGAAGTAAACCCAAGTTAAGTGATGGTGGAACTGAAGGTGGTAAACCAAGCCCGTGAGGCTTGTTTCGGACCATATAAGGACAGAGAAGACATAATTTCGGAGGTGGATGAGTCGTGTCAGACAAAAGTTTCATATACACCTTTTCAGATATAATGCCATTGAGAAACACATTTTTAACATCCATCTGTAGAAGAGGTCACTGTTTCGAGGCTGCAACAACTAAAAGATTGCGAACAAATGTCATTCAAGCTACTAAAGCAAATGTCTTTTCATAGTTAATGTTGTATTCCTAATAATAGCCTTTTGTAACAAGGCAAGCTTTATAGCGTTCAATGGAGCCATGGAATGTGTTTTGATTTTATAATTCCACTTACAGCCAATAGGTCTTTTGCTCAGGGGAAGATCAACATAATTTCAAGTATAAGTCTTTTCTAACGCCTGGAGATCCTCATTCATTGCTACCAGATATGGTAAGTGTGAAGGAATCAAATTTCCACGAAAGCGTGTGAACACCTTGTATTTAGACATTCGATTTTTATGGAAATAAAAACAGTAAAATAAACACATGCATTTGTAGGATAAACATTCAAACAAAACTATAAGCATGTTAGAAAAGATGAAGAAAAGAAGAAATCAAAACTCACATTTGTTGATTCTTCTAGCTTTCCTCTTCCATTGTTATCAATGATCTCGAACTGCTCCAATGAATAAGGACACCACCAACAAAGTTGCCTTGCTATTATCTAGGATCCTGTAGAATTTAGGAGAGTGGTCTCCAAGAACTTTTGAGGAGGAAAAGTAGAGAATTTTTAGAGATAAGTTAGAGAGAAGGTGGAGACTTAGAGGCTAGGTTTTATGTAATAAAAACTCTTTTCCAAATTGGGCTATAAGGATATATTTATATGGAGAAGGGTTAACCACTTCTCCAAATATTTCGTTACAAATGTATCCTGTCACAAATTTTGAAACATTCGTTAATATATGCGATGACCGTGCATCCTTGTCACAAGTTTTCTTGCGCTCACGCCAAGTATAATGCGAACGCAAATTTCTCGGATGATCCGAGGTCGAACTCAGGGACTTGTAGCTAGATGTATGCAGTAATGTGCATGCGGCGGTTGAATAAAAGAATGATTGAGGGGTTGTTAAGCTAACACTACTCCTACTCCTAACTAATAGACAACGCAATGAGAATATGAATGAGAGGTAGAGACACGAAAACTATTGATGTGAAGTAAATGGATGGAAAAATAGATAAAATGTGGAGATGTCTTCATTGCAACCCTTAAGAGTGACCGTAAGGGCAACCTTAATCAACGCAAAGTATACAATCATGACACACACACTTGAGCCTAATTCTAGGACGTATGCGATGTATATGTGATAGTGTCGAGAAGCCTATGCTTGCCTAAACCTCCATAACCCGCTCACGTGCTCTCGCTGTATGAGTATGATGGCCGCATACCACCGTATCCTACTTCTGGACGCATGTAATATCCTATCCATAGGGTGCATACGCTGTGTGATGGCAAACGGAGCTTATTTTTAAGTTCCCCATTCTTGCTTATGCAAACTTAATCTAGCTTTCTCGAGCATTGATTCTAACCTAGCTCTCTCGAGTCTTAGGTTCTTTCTTTAGACTCTCTCTCGAGTAGCTCTAAAGGTGTGATGGACGCATACATAAGACAAGGTAACCGCATAAACTCGGCTGACATAAAATTATTCCTATCTCTAGTGAACAATAGCTTACATTGCTTAATGCGACCAACCACTTACCCTCCCGGGCAGTTAGTTGTTGCTGACTTTACTCATAGACAAGCACAACATTAGCTTCACACTAATCAAATAAGGTTTTCTCACACACTCACGAAACGCATACCTCGCGGTGGTTTGCTACATGCTTCATATCTCTAATCCAAATGACTAAGTATGCGATACTCTAGCAATCTCACTAAGTGATGCAATGAAAGTTAGGGATGCTAAGGAAAGAAGATAGAGATGGAATTAGAGGAAACACAGAAATGCATTGAATACATAATGTATTAATTCCTTAGTCACAAAATGCAATACAATACAATATAAGAAAAGAAGAGAAAATGAAATGACCGGCTGGAAGCAATGACTTGCTTCCAGCAGATGTGCGTCAAGGCTGCCGGTGGTGCCATGGATGAGCGGTGAAGCTGACTCTCTCGAGATCTAACTATGGTCGAAGGCTCTGATCGTCACTCCGAATGGATGAGGGAAATGAAGAACTCTTAAGCTTTCTTCTCACGCATTAGTCTGGATCGCAGGGAAGACCCTGAATCAGTTGAAATTCTGCTCATTGGCTTCTTTATATAGAGCTTAGATCGTCGACAGCATTAATGGACTACTCTGATTCTGACATTCGCGGTGCGTTAGTCCTTTTCTGAATCTCTACTGCTAATGGCGTGGTAGGTGAAATGTCAACATCATCTTTTGATTTTTTTCGAGAGAGATGCATTGATGCGTTCATTCCACCAACCTTGTATTGATCCCTCTATTATGCGTTATCGTGTAGCCGCAATCGTGGAGTGACTGCATTCGCTTAATACCACAACTTCTACATGATAACCCGCAATCGCTCGACGATCGCAAATCCTATGCAATGGACGCATGCGGCTGATTACCGCAACACCCATGTATTGATCGAATGCTTTCGCCTTTGCGATGGATATTTTCTCCATATGCGGTAGCCGGTTTTCGCGTTTGCGTCCACTTCCTGCGTTAACTACAAAAATAGAAAATTGAACGCATAATAATGCATAATAATGAATTAGCCGAAATTCTCAATGTTGAACGCTGCAAGCTCATTTTCTCATGAATTCCTAACATAATTGTTGCATATTCTGCTTAACAGCCCTCATAATTCTAAATAAAATGTCTAAGATGACATGCATTTCTGCATGTCATCAGTCATCAATGAATATAATGAAGTATCGATAGCAATTGATAGTGGGAGTGGGAGCAAGACCCCAAATATCATAATGAATTAAGACAAAAGGTATATCACAAGAAAAATGATAAATGGGAAAAAGATAAAGTAGGCTATTTCGCAAGTTTACAATTTAAACAGTCAAAATGGAGCAAATTTTGAAACATTATTTAAATTGCCAATAGAAACTAACTTGCGAAGTTTTTCCAAGGACACATGACCAATACGGAGGTGCCATTGATATATAGCAGAGTCAATGACTAGCACGGAGATAGACTATAAAACAAGAAGTTGAAGGGTAGTTAGTTCAAACAATCGTCCTACCTTGTGCTTTATACCAACTATTTGTCTCATTTGCGGATCTTGAACCTGACAACCATTGGAAGAAAAATAAATAGTTAAACCAATATCACGTAATTGACCAATAGAGGCAAGATTGAAATTCATATTATGAACATAATAGGTATTTAGAAGATTTAAGATTGGGCTGACAACAGTACCAATATGGGAAATAGACATGGAATTTCCATTAGCAGCATAAATGGAGGGTAGAGATGGAGTAGGAGTGGGGGAAGACATAAGTGAACAAGCAGAACCAAGAAGCCAAGAATTACCTGGTTTGGTCGTAAGAGGCAGAAGAATTTGAGAAAATTACATTTTTAATTGATCTAGGATATTATTAATTGGAAACTTAAGAAGAGAAGGATCATTAAAGAAGGAGGCAACATCAGCCACAAATGATGAACTGGCGTTAGATAAGTTACTTAGTTTGGTGGATCAATTTGGTCGAGTAGGACAATTGTCCAAAATATGATCGCGTTTGTGACAATATATGCACTCAATTGTAGAACAATTAATAAATTTATGACCATATAATGAATAGTTGGTGCAAGGAAGCGCCTCAATATTTCACCATTATAAAAAATGAAGAAATAATTGAATCAACCAAAGTGGGTGAACCAATGCAGTCAAACCAAACCAGGTGAACCAAACTAAGTAAGACCAAATCGAATTGAGTGAACAGGACCGGGCTGCCTAGTTGAACCGGATTTCTGAAGTGAGCCCAATAAAGAACCGATTTAAATATGCAACTAGTCAAATCTGAACCAGATTTCTGAAATCGCTTGAAAAGAGAAACGTGAAGCTTGAACTGGATATGCTCATTCTCTTCAACGGGCTAGGCATAAATTGTTAGATCTTTGCGCAAAGCAAGTAAAAGTCGTCGGATATAACAGTGCTGGATCTAAGCAGAGTTTGTCGGATCTGAGTAGAAGTCGTTGGATTGGTTGAACATGTGTGCAGGGTTTTGCACGATATCAGTAGTGCGCGATCTGAGGTCACCGGGTTTGAACACGGTTGTGCGCGATGGGGAGGATCCGACGAAGATCTCGTCGAAGAAGTCTGCATGACCGCGAGCAGATGGTGTGACGGTTCTGAGCGAAGTGTCTAAACAGATGGTCCAGCGACGATAAAACCTAAATATGGGGCTCTTGTACCATATGAAATTTATGGTATTTTATTTAGTATGTATACAAAGTATGAAATGGGTAAATATATACAAAGTAAATATATGGAAGATTTTAAATTAGCCTAAATTAAGGAGTATAATCTGCTCATTTGCAAAATAAGATATGTATATATATAACAGTCTAAATGACTCCACCTAAAAGTTTAGTTTTAGTTTAATTTCAATTTTCCATTTGTAACTTCTAGATAAAATTAAGCGCATTAGTATTTATATTACTCAATTGAACTAGAAAACTCAATCTTAATCCAACATAAGTATAGCTTAACTGACATAGAGAATGAACTATCGACCAAAAGGTTAGAGGTTTGAATCCGACCTCATCCCAAGTTGAGAGAGAGACCTCTACGAGAATAGAGGTCACTAATCAATAT
Source organism: Benincasa hispida (assembly GCF_027475165.1). Lineage (NCBI taxonomy): Eukaryota > Viridiplantae > Streptophyta > Magnoliopsida > Cucurbitales > Cucurbitaceae > Benincasa > Benincasa hispida. The sequence goes on from NC_143488.1 coordinate 47,844,582, forward strand.
TTGACACATTGTTAAAAAACGTAGTTCTACATAGTTGAAAAGATTAAAAAAAAAAAAAAAAAAAACCTTTAGTACGGTATCACTTAACTAGTTGGTTGAATTTCTAGTATGATTGATTTGTGAATATGTTCCAACTCTAAATCGTGACGAGAGTTTTCAAACCGTGATTAGGATTTGAATCTTTTATATTATTTGAGATATTTCCATGTTCCATTTTTCAAGACCCACTTTGATTGGAGAGAAATTATCGGATAAAATAATTGGTTTAGAGTTTGATTAAGGAGTTTACCTTTTTGGTTTTCTTGTTTAACATTTTTTTTAGTACAATAGGGGTAGAGCCTAGGATAGGACATCAGAACTACAAACCTCTTAGTCACTATCACATCAGTGTGCTAGTTGAGCTATGATTACTTTGACAAAATTTGATTGTAACAATCGTAACCATCACTACCCTCCTTTTCTTTGATTAATATAAGTTTCTTCTTTTCTTTTCTTTTTTTTTTCTTTTTTTTCTTTTTTTAATTATTCATTTAATTATTATTTTACCATATTATATAATTTTTAACATAATTTTGTTACACGAAGTTAAAAACGAAATGAGTTTACGATGTGAAATAGCATATCAATCAAAGTATTATGTTTTTTTCTTTAAAAAAAAAATGTAATCCTGCATTTTTTATGTTGGAATTTCAATTTTGGACACACACATATAAAAGAATTGGTTAAGAACGTTGACTGTTTAATAAAAAAATATAGTCCATTTCAATGAATTGAAAACAAAAGAAACGTCAAATAAACTATTTTTTTTTTCGGGCAAATGGTAAAATCCACCTTTGAGGTAGGTATTAATTGTAATTATATTATGAAACTTCATATTTTAAAAAATTGAGCACTCACACTTATACCAGTCTTAAAAATGAATCATCAAACTTACATATTTGTAAAAATTGTAACAATTGTAAAATTTTGAAGGTTTAATTTTTATCATTTGAGGATTAATTTCTACGACTATTATAAGTTTAAGGGTTCAGTTTTAACCTTTGTATAAAATTTTAATAATGGAAAGTTTGAAGAATTATTGTCATATTTTAGTGGGTCGTGCGTTATTTTTAATTAATTTTTCTATCACCACAAAATTACTTATGGTTTGTGGTTTTCGTTTAATTTTGATGGATTTGTTTTGTTTGAATATATAATTTAGATTATATTTGGGCTGAAATAAATATGGTTTTGGATTGGGTGAATCACCTAATTGCATTTATTGTGCTAATTAATTTATTGTATTATTTAGAGAGAGATGCTCATGTTCTTCCATTTTTCATCATTATTTTTTAGTCCCTATTTTGTATTTATATAGAAAAAAAAACGAAATTCCGTTTACCATATAAAAGGTGAATTTTTTAAACCACATATTTTAGCAATATTTTAATAATATATGGTGTTTGCTAAAATACAATTGAATGTACAAAATTGAACTTTTTTTCCTTTTGTATATGTGTTCATATCCCAATAGCAATTATTTTAATTTCAAAATAGCCTATATAGTTCAATTGGCTCAAATTTTGTACAATTGACGATAATTATGAGTGACTTTGACTAGAGGTATAATTAACATCAAATAAAAATAGAAACAATATGGTCAAGAAGATAGCAAGATTCGGGCTAGAAGTGACAACTTAGGATTAAAATAGACCTAAAAAAGTCATAAAATACCTAATAGGGCATGTCTCGTATATGTCCGTCCCAAGAAATCATCTTAGGCCTATAATATGACAAAGAGAAGATGAGATCGAAGCTAACAAAATATCAAATGGGGAGAGTCGAAAGCAAGTTAAGGTCCGAGAAAGGAAAGTGGCATAGGCCTAAGCCCATGCCACGATGCTTGGCCTCGACCCATGCTGAGGCCAACCCATAAAATCCGCCCAAAAAGGGGATGCTACGTATAAAATCTAGCCCAAGATAGATGGATAAGATAAAATTATAATTAAAAATCCTAACAGAAGAGGATTATGGTAACAAACATTATAAATACATGGTAAAACTTCAAGGAAAGTAAGTCCATTATCCACTCACAAACACTTAACTCATTGCACTTATTTGCTCTTTGATTTGTACATTAGAACTTTTGTGGCAAAAATCATATCGGTGTGCAGGGATTTCTATTTTGCAAGTTACTCTCTTCCCCAATAAAAAAAATTTACCGTTGCTGTCATGTGAAAGCCACGTGCATTTACTCTGTTCCAATTTTGGCATCAATAATCAGTTTTAAGAAATTATCCATACCAGTTCTAGAAAATAGTAGTCATAAAGAGGTGAAATATGAGATTTTGAGCATAATTTACTGGTTAAGAAATCTGTCTCTTTGAATTTGAGGAAGGTCATATTAAGGAATCAAATTTCATTATTTTAGGGGGTTTTATACAAATAATCTAAATACATAGGTCTAATTACATATTTGTCTACCTTCTTTCCTATTTTTTAGGCTAATGGACTATTATTTTACATATATACTATAGTACATTTATATTTTAGACATTAAAAAAATAAAGAGAGAAAAATCATAAAAGGCAAAAAGTTTAAAACTACACTCCTAAAATAATAATAATGGACTATTTGTTGTAAATTCCCCATTAGTGGTATAATGCCACAACTAAGAGTCTTACCTCTTCGTTTTGGAAATAAGTATGAAACAAATACAATTAACGTCCTTCTCTAAAGAAAAGACTCCTCAGCATAGGAACATTCCAAAAACCAGCTTCATCAATGAGGTTGCATACTTGCATTCCTTCCTTACCTAGCACAGGAGATGTAACAAGCCTCAAAAAGATGAATCTTAGGAATCCAAGGTGAACCATACATGATAGCTTGTAGAAATACAAGTTATTTTATTTAAAACAATTAGAAAAAAGCTTTGAAAATGTGATAGCTTAATAAGAAATTCATAAAAATAATGATATCATGCAATCACACACACACAAAGTTTATCTATCTACGAAAGATATAAAAATCGTGTTTTTTGGGTGCAGAAAATCTACTTATGCGATTGCAAGGAATTCCCAATGCCAACATTAGAATCACATAGTTGAACAAGTTGTGCGATAGATGATGATATGAAATATGGGTGGTGGAAGTCAAATCAGAGACCAAGTTGGTAGCTGACAAGAAAGCTTCATGGCAAAGCCAATGAATTTCTGACGCGGGGTAGGTGGCGCATCAGGGTATGGAAATTAATGCATCTTATCAACATAATCATTAGTGAGAGAAAAAAAAAAGTTACTCCTTGACACCTTTGAATATCGAACGAGATTTCCATGTAAAAGAATATAAAGAAGAAAAAGAAGATATGATAGCTGATAGCCAAGAGTCAATTCATTGGAGAAAAACTCTACCCAAATTCTTACTTCAAAAACATTTCCTCTTCGAGTCCTCGTGTAATCTTAAACGAAAGTTTAAGATTTCTCTCTGAAGCAATAAGGGAACCTCACCTTCAACACACTCTTTGTGAAGCAGTCGTCTACAAAGCCGGATGGAGCAAGAAATTACATACCACGACTTGGTTCTCTATCTCTCTCTTTCTTCCATGATTGTTATTTGTATTGTGTAAAATATTGAAAGACTCTTGTTTCTCAATATGAATGCATTTACGGTTTATCTTTTATCCATCTCCTCAACTTTTAACATGAAGAACTAATTTCTTTATGGGTTGAGAAACATTACAACTAACATTCAATACTACAAAAACAGTTCACTTTTCTTGACGTTTTAAAAAAGGTAAAGAAAGCTAGTGTCAAGAATGTCGATTTTCTTAATGTTTTAAAAAGGTCAAGAAAAGTGACACTTGACATTTAAAACAGGTCAAGAAACACTGACACTTGACATGTTTGAAATATTAAGAATATCGTTCTTGACAAGGAAAAATGTCAAGAATATCTATAATCTTAACAAGGGAAAAGGTCAAGAAATTTGCTTGTGATTTTTTTTAAAAAAATCTGTAATGTTGATGTTTTACCTATAATTGCTCCTGTGTTTTGATCCAACAACCACATTTGGTATATATATGACATACATTTACCAATCAAATAAACAATACATGCATTTTCAATCTTATATATCAACCAAATTTCCACCAATATCTCTTTGTAAAAACTTCACTTCTTTCACATTGTCAATATTACAACCTCATAAAGTATTTCTAAGTTAAAAAAATATGGAAAACCCCATATGAACAATTCCAACATTATAACCAACCCCACATGAACAATTTCAAAAGTATAACAACTATTAACCCTCATATGAACACATTTCCTATTGTACAACCAACAACCCCATCCCCTATAAGAACAATTAAAAAAATTACACCTATCAATCCCGTATGAAGTAATCCTAGCCAAATCTCGCTCACTATGCTTCTGCCTCCACAAGAATAATGTTGCCTACCTTGAACTCATCGCTTTGAGTACCTACACAATGGAATAATTATATAAAAAAACTATAACATATAGATTGAAACTTTACAACTCCATGAAGGATTTTGTAAGCTAATTAGAAGAATATGGACAGACCTATATGGGCACTTCCAAAACAATATAAGGAACATAATTCTTACAGTCAACCAAATATGAACAGTTTCAAAACATACATTTCCAAACCTTCTATCAAAACTATCCATCTACCCACATAACAACTATCACATGTACCAATCCAAAACTACCTTTGACATTGTATTATGGTACCTAATTTAGATCATACCTCTTGAAGGAAAAACAACTAGACATAATAAAATAAAGCCCAACAGCTCAAACATCCACAAATTACTTTTTACGAAGCTAGAACTTTTCTCATAGCAGCACCTTGACGTCAATAAAGAACCATTTCATATAAAATATCCTACAAATGATACAAACACAAAGTTTCAAACAAATATCCCTAACTTTACTCAACACATCAAGATTAATGTAAAATATCCTACAAAAGGGGAAGTGCAAATGACTTCAAATAAAGCAAGAAAGATGCATTGAAACCAAGAAGGTAAATCAACTTTTGAAATGGTAATCAAGTCATATTTAAATGTGTGACTTTCTAGACAAAATGTATGCAACATACCAATAGCAATGTCAATAACTTTGAAAGTTATAATATCACATGTAGATCAAGAATAGACATGAGAGATTAAGCCCTAACTTTGAAAGCTCAAGCCTCAAACCAAGAAAATCAAGACTTGGCATTGAAAGTTCATGCTTCAAACCAAGAAAAATAAGAATTAAACCTAATCTAAACTAAATCTACTTACCTCAGTGAAGAATCTCTTCAAGATTGATGGAATAAAATCAAGCCCTAACTTTGAAAGTTCATGCCTCAAACCAAGAACATTATGAAAGAAGAACTTATTATGAGATTCAAGAATATACATGAGAGATTAAACCCCAACTTTGAAAGTTCAAGCCTCAAACAAAAAAAAAATCAAGCCCCAACTTTGAAAGTTCATGCCTCAAACCAAGAAAATCAAGAATTAAACCTAATCTAAACTAAATCTACCTACCTCAATGAAGAATCTCTTCAAGATTGATGGAATAAAATCAAGCTCGAACTTTGAAAGTTCATGCCTCAAACCAAGAACAATATTAAAGAAGAATTTATTATGAGATTCAAGAGTATACATATAACGACCCGAGTTTAGGAGGGGTAAATGAATGAACCGATATCACATTTGAATGAGAGGGATCTGAGGACATGAAAGTATGTTTAAGAAAGGCTTAAAAGAATTGAAAGTTAGTACCTATACCAACAAGGTGCACCTTTCTTTTCGGTGGCTCAATCATAAGAACTCCAAAGTTAAGCGTGCTTAGCTTGGAGCAATCCTATATTGAGGACAAAGCATGCTGAAAGGACCCATGTTGGTAAAAAGAAAGTGAAAAACCAAGAAGAATTGCAGAAATTTTGCGAGGAGAAGAAAGAAAAACGAGCAGTTTGACTGGAAAAATTCTTTTAAATCTGTCTTATAGCGTTGCAACGCTGTTTGCAAGGTGCGCTATTTTTCTGTCAAAACCCGTAGTGTCGCAACGCTATTGAGATCGTTGCAATGTTGTTTGCATGAGGCGCACACGTTTTTCATTTTCAGTCAAAATTCGTAGCGTTGCAATGCCGCCTTCTATATTATAATATTCTTGACGTTTTAAAAACGTCAAGAAACCATTAATTGAACTTGTCATTTTTAAAATGTCAAGTAAAATATTTTCCGGAAGCCTGCGGTTTTCAATTCTTGACGTTTTTTTCTTTAAATCACGTATTTCTTGACATTTTTTTTTTTTATAAAAACGTCAAGTATTTAAAATTGCAAATGTCAAGAAAGGTGGTTTTTCTTATAGCGATGAACTAAGTAAGGGTTAATCATGCTCCAACTTGTTTTATGTATGCTTTATAAACTATTTAAATAAGTCAGAATATTATTCCAAGTAGATTAAATCTAGGCTTAAAAAGACCAAAGATTTAGACCTCATAAAACAAGAAAAGAATATCTTTAGAAATAAAGAAACATCTTTTACATCAAATACTCATCGTATGCATCCTAGAGATGAGGATTTGGTTTCTAAATACACTAAGAAGTGTAGGTTGTATATTTGAGTAGTTTGCTTGAACACATGATTTATGCATTTACTTAGAATGATAGTGAATATCTTAACCCTATCTTTATTCATTCGAATCTTGTACTTCTCGCATAGACTGTTTCACTTATGATTGTGATTTCCATCACATTCATCACTCTTTATTTTAGCAATATAATAGGATCAAAATTATCGCATATATAGTAAACAAATCATGTCAAGATCGAAACAATATTTGCCAATGCATATATAGAACGCAATCCCTGAGTTCAATCCTGGACTCACCAAGACTCTAGTTGGATTTATACTTGGGTCTAACTAGGTAAAACAATGCGTTGATAAGACATCATATAACATTCACTCCATCGCATACAGAAAACGCATCAATACACCATAGTTTCCTCTCCATTACCAATTCCTTTTCGAATGCCTTTAGACAGTAACTCCCCTCCTCATATAAGACTTCGCCACACATAAAACAGTTGCTTTCCACCATTGCCTTAAAAATGGAACAATTGGGATAATACTTTCCTTTAAACATCTTTACTATTAGCGAATTGGATTCGTCAGAAGCCTCCAAACCTGTTTTGCCACCAACGCTTTATTAAAGCTTTTCATACTTCTGAAACCCAAACCACCATTTTCCTTTGGTAGATATAACTTATCCCATGATAGCCCATGTATCTTAGACTTATACTGAGATGATCCCCACCAAAATTTAGCCATAAACCTCAAGATATCATCACATAACTGCTTAGGAATACGAACATATGACATAACATATGTTGGAATTGCTTGAGCAACAAACTTGATAAGAACTTATTTACCACCTAAAAAAACATACTCTGTATCCACCCTGCTATAACTTTATTAACCCTTTCAATAATGAAATTGAGATTCCTTTTTTATTTCTAAAAAAAAATGAGACGAAAACCTAAGATATTTCCCAAAATTAGACACAATAGGCATTTCGAGACAATTATTCATGGATAATCTCACCATCCCAACTGAAGGAACTCTTATCAAAGAGAACCTATGAGCGGAAGCAAAATCATTCCAAATTCATTGTGACAGAATTACAAGCATTCACAAACATACAAGCCAGTTATGCATATTTTAACAAATTATGACATGCTTCCATAAAAAAATACAAAGGAATAAGAGACTTACCTTTGAAGAACTCTTCTTCTGTTTTTCTTTCGCTTTCGTGAAGAACTAGGACCAGCAACCTCTCGTTATTGTTGTAATCATCTACCCAAATCTCTCGTTGTTGCTTCACACACGAACAAGCAGCCTCTCAGACACCACCACTTAGTGACCTTGGTATTCTCGGAGTGAGAATCCAGGAGGTGTGGGCTCTGTTGGATTTGGTAGAGGGAAGGAGGAAACAACAATCACACTCAATGACCAAGCAAGTAGGAGAGTATTGTGTCTATCATATAGACTTGTGCTTGATCGTTTAGTAAAGGTACACGATTGTTTAGAAAATACGGTGAGATCGTTTACATGATCGTTTAGTGAAGCTCGCTTAGGCGCGTGATCATTTAATAAAACCTTACACGATCGTTTAGTCAACAACACGTGTACAAGATCGTTTAGACAAACACTTGAAGCTGTCGTGTAGTCTCTCGTGAGCTAAACGATAGGTAGTGTACTTGAATGAAGCGATGCAACGATTCATTTCCAAAATGAAAACAATTTTCATTTTATCCTTCAGTTATGAAAACTGAATAAAACCTCCCACTTTCACGCACGGTTAAGGAGAAACCACCAACAATTATCTCATAATTGTTTTAATTATAAATGAATATAATAACTAACTTATCATATTATATTTATAACTTATAGTTTTAATATCACATCATATGCAACATTTAAACTATAGTCTTTTTCTTCTTTACTTGATATAAATCATATTTATATCATTTTCCTCCAATTAATATATCTCATACATCATGTCGACTATATCATATATAATTGAAATAGTATAATCATGTCATATATAATCAAACTCCCTCTTATCAATTTAAACATTTTAAACTGACCCAAAAACTGATTCTCAACCTAAATCCATTGAGCTACCAAGGAGACCCTATAGACCTGTAGCTTGAAGCTTCAATGGTATGTGAATAGCTGACTAAACTCTTTAGCCACGAGATCCACCATCTGTTAACTGTCAGGCATTACAATAAAGACCGATAGCTACAATCTTCTCACCACAGATATATTTTTGTGTCCATCAGATATAACCAATCAACAGTACGATAACCCTTCACAAATGCTTGTAAGTACAGCTGGGCCAATTTACTGTTTTGCCCATATAGTTATATATAACTTCTTAAGTACCACTGATTCCTCTAATGAACAATATCTCATAGTCCTACTATGAGTGGACACCTCTCGGGCCATGAGAAAGTGTGTGGCGCCATATCGTTCAAGCCCCGAAATCAACCCTTAAGGAAGCAATCTATCTACTTACCTCTACTTCGAGGAATGAATGAATTCCATCTTGTATAACTGAGTTCCTAGCTCCCCAATCAGACGAATCCCCAAAATGGTAGGTTTGAGTCGGCGAGCTGACTACTTGCACCCATGCAAATTAAAAGACCGCCCTCAAAGGTAGGAGTTCCCAACTCACTCAGGATTGAGGTCATGTTACCTATAGTCATCCTAGTGAAGTGAAGTCTTTGTCATGAACGACTTTATATAACAAGACTAAACACTTCGTGGTTCAGTCTTATACAAACTTCTTTGTATAGGACACCCTCGCTCACATGTCTCCACATGAATGATCAAGATTAGACCATCTGTAGTATGTCACAACACTTGTAACTATCTACAAAGCGGGCCGCATCTGTAGTGTCACCAGGATAAGGTTTTCCTCCTATATCTTTATACTACAGACCATTTTGGTTATTACTTAAGGCATGATCCACTTGTATGTCTCCACATACATGCTTAAGTTACAACGACAACCAAGGATCTTAGTTTATTGATTTGTGGTAAAGCAAATAAAACATCTTATGTTTCATAGACAATAGTGACGATAATATCTCATATTATTATATCACAAGCGTTTGTTCAATACAAGTGTTTACAAACTACAGGACCCAATGAAAGTTTAGGGCATCAGCCTCAACACCAATAACATTAAAACTAAAAATAATTGATGATTTAAAATGATTAATACACTGACCTGACGCCACTTCATACTTATTAATAATGAGTTTGATTTTAGTCCTCTCTTGTACATTAGCTTTAAAAAAAACAAAAGGCTGACATTAACAAATAAAAGATGAGAAATATATAGGCCCTTCCTTGCAACTTTACACCCATAAACCTTTCCATCAATCATAGCCTTCGATATAAGACTTGACAGCCCTTCAGTACATAAAGAAAGAGGTAAGCGGACAAAGGATGTTCCTGCCTCAACCTTCGCTTTGGATATAACATTCCCCTCGAGATACCATTGATTAAGATTGACATAGATACTGTCGATGCACAATCCTAAATAAGATCTACCCACTTCTCACCAAACCCCAACTATCTCATTATTCCCATCAAGAAAACCCACTCTACTCTCTCATACGCTTTACTCATATCCAACTTCAATGTAGCCATACCCTTTTTCCCCTGCCTCTGAGCCAAAATGTAATGAATACACTCATAGCCAACCAAAATATTATCATATATTAGCTTACCTAGAACAAAGGCACTATGATTAAGAGAAATAATCTATGGGAGAAATCATTTTAATCTGTTGGCAATAGATTTTTTGATAATTTTGTATGTTACATTGCATAGACTAACAGGTCTGAAATCAACTACTAGTGTTGGGTGATTGTGCTTTAGGATGAGGACAATATTAGAGTGGTTAGACTCCCATACTAATACCCCCTTGATTAAGTATTTGCAAACGCCTCTAAAAGTTTTACCTTTCAAATTATCCCAATATTATTGGTAAAACAATGTCAGAAATCCATAAGGTCCTGGAGCCTTCATTGGACTCATTTGGAACAATGCCTTATTCACCTCAATTTTAATGAATGGTTCATTCAGAGCATCATTCATTTCCATTGAAATATGTCGGGGCACACACTGAATCATTGCATCAATATGCTCCGGAGAAGAGTTGGTTGAATTAAAGATAGTTGTAACGTAAGAAAGAAACCTTACTTTCACCTTCTTTTTGTTTTTCGTCCAACTCACATTTTCATCTCAAACTCTTTCAATAATTTCCCCCCCTAATTGAAGCTCGTTTGTGGAACCACTTAGTATTACCATCCCCCCATTTAAGCCACCATTCTTAGGATCGTTGTTTCCAATACATTTTCTCCAACATCAAAGCTTTATCCAGTTTCAATACTCTGAATGTGGTCACAATATACATCATCTCCGTATCATAGGCCTGTTGTAACTCTCTTCTTAAAGTAGAAATCTCCCTCTGAAATTCTTGTTTTTTCCCAGCCTAGTCCTTCAAATTATTAGCATACCTTATCAACTGATTATTGAATAACTGGGGAGAGACCATATTGGCATCATTACCATCAACACTTTCAAACCATCCTTGATCGATAATATTCATACAATCTGATTCATGCATTAGGTATTATTCAAAGCGAAATTGAAGGGGCTTAAAAATACGGCTCCTAATGTGGCAACTTCCAAATAAATCAATAAAAATAGGCCTATGAACAAGGTCATACCAATCAAAATGTGATACTTTTGTTCGATGAAAAAGATCATAAAAAGCTATATTACTTAAAAAGCAATCAAGACATTTAAAAATAATTGGCTCGTGTTGACATCTATTAGACCATGTGTAGATATTGTCAACATAGCCTAAATCATACAGATTCAACTCATGTAACACCTCTCTCAATAATTTCATATATTTCAATATGCGCTTAAAACCACCATTCTTTTCTTTAGACCACAAACATTCATTCATATCTCCTCCCAAGAGCCAAGGGGAATCATCATTGTTTCTTAGTCTACAAAAAAATTCAAACGCTACTTTTTCGTTTTGAGTCTTCGAACATCCATAAATACCAGAAAAATACCATTTCCTTCCATCAGCCATTACTCCACAGTCAATGTGATTTTGAGAAAAGGATCGAATTGTGACCTCCACATCTTCTTTCCACATTAGATAAATACCTCCACCTTTGTTTCTGTTTTCAACGACAAAACAACTATCAAATTGTATGCCCTTTTTTATAACTTTCATCCTTGCTTGCCCACACTTTGTTTATATATATATATATAAAAACTAGCGACAAATCACATCTTTGAGGTCTCCGAACGTCCTTGGGTTCCTCGCACTCCGGACGTTCAAGCTTAACAGTTTCATTGAGACCAGCAGGGTTGTCGTACAACCTTTGCTAATATAAATTCAATGAAATCTCCTTTGCCATTTCTCTGTATTTTTCTTGGTGCATTATTCCACTCTTCCTCTCCCGCTTTTCGTTTTCCTATATTTGCTTTCTCTACTTTGTATCTTGGAATTGGATCCCTTTACCTTGTTGTTATCCGTTTGTAATTTTTGAATTTCCTCTATTTCTACCGCAAAGAACCACAAATTCGGGCTACATGTCAAATTGTGCATGTACTCATATAATTGTTTTTCGTAACTTTTCCATTTTTCTCAAAAACACACATTGAAATATTATATCAAAATTTCAATAACTACATCCTCGTTTGGTAATCGTTTTGTTTTAGAAAATTAAGCCCATGGACACTATTTCTACCTCCAAATTCATTTTTTTGTTATCTACTTTTTCACCAATGATTTAAAAAACCTAGTCAAATTTTGATAACTAAAAAAAGTTAGCTTTCAACAAGTTATTTTTGTTTTGGGAATTTGACTAAAAATTCAGCCATTGAACTTAAGACAGATACAAATAGTTGTAAGAAATATGGATGAAATAAGTTTAGTTTTAAAAAACAAAAACAAAAAACCGAATGATTACAAATGGGCCTACTTTTTGTTGTTTAGTTTTCAAAATGTAGGGAATAACTTTATTTTTAAATAAATAAATAAAATAAAATGAGTATCGAATGAGCCATATATTATTTAATTTACTTTTTATTTACAATATTTTATTAATTAACAATATAGACATATATAGTATTTTTTATTCAATATACATACATTAATACAAATATTTTTGGAATATCATTGAGTTAGTAAATATGTACTTTCTGAGTCTAATAATTGTGTTGATAAATACTTATTATCGATTTTAAATTAAAGGTCTTATTCATTCAACTATACTGAGAATTATATTGAAAAAGAATTATTTTAATCGTGAAAAATTTGAATATCTAATTTAATAATATAAAACATAAACTTTAATTAATTAAGTTATGTTGGCAAAAGAAAAATATATTTTTTAAATAAAAGTTAAATAACTAAAATAACAAGTGATTTTTTTTTTTATAATAATAGTGAAATTTACAATAAAAGAGTTAATTGAGGAGGCAATTTAAGAAAATTAAAAGAACATTTATCAAAAATGAAAAAGGAGAAAAAAAATCTAATTAGGGTAAATATTAGGGTAGAATATTGAATAGGGAAGACACAAGGACTTCATTGCAATGGATCCGTAGTGAGGTTTATTTATTTATTATTATTTTAAATGTTGTCCGAAAGAGACTTTTCCCTTTTTCTTTTCTTTTATTACAAAACTGAAAATTCGGAGCCTGTGTTCTCTGCGACTTTTCACCTCCTCGATTTGACCCCCCATTTAACTAAAATTGACCAAATGACCACACTCCATTGGCGGACTCCAAACCCTCAATTCCATTCCACTTAATTACCCTCCTTCAACTCCGCTCCACTGTCCACCTTCTCAGCCAGTCAACAGCTTGTCCTTCACTACCACTAAGCCCCACCCTACTTCCACTGGCCCAACCGGTCATCCCGCTCTCAAAAAGTTTCTACTTCATTTGCGTTTCATTTCGTGTGAATTTCAATGTCATTTCACTTCATTTCCTTACAACTCTCAACATTAAATTTAAATTCCCCCAAATTTTCTCCAATTCGCATTTCATTTCAATTTCAGACGTTACTTTCTTCTTCTTCTTCTTCTTCGTCTGCACCATTTCTCTCTCTGAAAAATCTCTTCTTCTTCTTCTTCTCTGTTTCCTCCACCGGCGCTGGAGATGAACGCCGTTACCTTCCTCTCTCCGATCTTCTTCTTTTCCTTAAGTGAAGTGGTTCTTTCTTCCTCCGGTTTCTCCTCCGATCGATGAGTGTAACTGTCGAACCACGCTTTCTTCTCTCTCTCAGATCTCTCGCTGCTATTCTTCTGCTGCTATAGATAACTGTGAGTTTTTGTTTTAGTAGTTCGGATTCAGCATGAAGCTGAATATTTTTTCTATTAATTTGCTTTTATCTTTTCAATATGTATATATTTTTTAAATATTTGGTTTGTATGGGGGTGAGGGGGTTTCAATCGGAGTTTAGTATGTGTTAAGTTTTTGAGATGTTTTATTATTGTTGTGGTGTATAACTATTGTTTGCATATGATCTTGATATGAGGGTGATCTGCTTTTATCAGTTTCGTTGTACTTTTTGAGCGATGTGCCTTGTTAATTTTGGGTTTTCTTCTGGCTTTTGATTCTAATGTTCCTTTTCTGTGTATCTTTTGTTTGGATGAGTTTTTTTTAATAAATGTGTACTGTTAGTTTAGTTGTTGTAGTGGTTGATCCTCTAGTAGTAGATGGGAAGTTGGGAGATGTTTTTATGGCGATTTTTCGCATATAAAATGTATTAATATCGTAGAGGAAAAAGATTGATGCTATTAGGTTGAAACTCTGAACTTCAGATCGAAAGCTTCGTTTTAAAAATATCGTCTTTTTTCATTCCGGTGATAGTGGCTTGGCATATAGTACTAAAATATAGAATCTTATGTCAAATACAGCTTGCTCTGAGTGTGGTCCCTTGTGGTTTACCTATTTTATGGGTCTGAATATGAACTTCGGTGACTTTTCTTATTCTTTAAAAGCTACTGTGGGTTACCAGAATTCAACTTTTGGTCGATTCTTATCTTGTGTTCTGTTAATCCTTGCACAACTGAAGAGTACTTTGGGTGGTGTGAGGTTCTGTTATGATTTATTGCTTTTGATGTAAGAGTTGCAATTCTTATCACTGCTTATCCCATGTTAATTTATTGTAAAAGCTTGTTATATGTTTATTCTGGTAAGATTTTGAACATATCTTGATCATATTTGTATTTGTTGACATTATGATTTCATTGATGTTATATAAGGCATAAATGCACAGTTATTTTTCTTGGATTTCAGATTTTTGAGTATGTGTGGTGGTCCAGAACAATCCAATTCTGCATCGACTACATCGCCCAACTCATCTAACCCCAAAGACATGAATCATTTGACTGTTGATTGTGAGGATTCTTTTTATAGTTTACTGGAGCTTGCTTCTGACAACGATGTGGAAGGCTTCAAACGTATGATGGAGTCTGATTTGTTTTCTCTTAACAAGTCTGGTCTCTGGTATGTTCGTCAAAAAGGCTCAAAACAAGTTGTTCATGAGCACAGGACACCCCTGATGGTTGCTGCCACATATGGTTGTGTTGATGTTCTGAAGCTGATACTATCATATCCTGAGGTTGATGTTAATCTCTCTGCTGGCACAGACAAGAGCACTGCTCTCCACTGTGCTACTTCGAGTGGATCTGTGAATGCTGTTGATATTGTTGATTTGCTTTTATCTGCTGGTGCTGACCCAAGCTGCAAGGATGTTAATGGTGACCGCCCTGTGGATGTCATTTTTGTTCATCCAAAGTTGCAGAAGCAGAGTACAAGGTTCAAGCTCGAGGAAGTTCTTAATAATCATTCAAATGGATCCATGGATGTGTCCTGTTTACATTTGTCAATCAAAACTCCCAATTCAGATTCTCCACCGCTATCTTCATCACTGGAGGATGAATTCCCATCTCCACCCAAGTCTATATCTTCTCCCAAATTTGCTGATGGGTTTGGAAACTCTACAAAGGAGAAGAAAGAATATCCAATTGATCCGTCACTTCCTGACATCAAGAACAGCATATATGCAACTGATGAGTTTCGCATGTTCTCTTTCAAGGTTAGACCTTGTTCTCGGGCATATTCTCATGATTGGACCGAGTGTCCTTTTGTCCACCCAGGGGAGAATGCTCGCAGAAGAGACCCAAGGAAGTTTCACTACAGCTGTGTTCCTTGCCCAGACTTCAGAAAGGGGGCTTGTAGGCGTGGGGATATGTGTGAATATGCACATGGAGTGTTTGAGTGTTGGCTACATCCAGCACAGTATCGAACACGTCTTTGCAAGGATGGCACCAGTTGCAATAGGCGGGTCTGCTTCTTTGCTCACACCAATGAAGAACTAAGGCCATTGTATGTGTCCACTGGATCTGCTGTCCCTTCCCCACGATCAATTGGGTCTGCACCAACTGTAATGGATATGGCTACTGCATTGGGTCTTCTGCCTGGTTCCCCCTCATCAGTGGCTGCTTTATCTCCATCACCATTTACTCAATCCATGTCTCCCTCTTCTAATGGGGTTTCTCACTCTTCTGTGAACTGGCAGCAGCCAAATGTGCCGACTCTTCATCTACCAGGAAGTAACCTTCAATCCAGCCGGTTGCGATCATCTCTGAATGCCAGGGATATGCCTCTGGAGGATTTGAATGGCTTGCCAGACTATGACAACCAGCCACGGATTTTGAACGATTTGAACTGTTTCTCTCAGCCTCGTCCGAGTGCTGTGTCTGTTAGCCGATCGGGCTGGACCCAAACACTAACTCCTAACAACCTTGAAGAGCTTTTTTCTTCTGAGATTTCTTCGTCTCCCAGATTTTCTGATCCAGCTGCCAATGTCTTTTCCCCTACTCGGAAATCAAATATGCTAAACCAATTCCAGCAGCAGCAGCAGAACATGTTGTCACCTATCAATACAAACATTATGTCCCCTAAGAATGTTGATCATCATTTGTTGCAGGCCTCTTTTGGAGTTTCATCCCCGGGAAGGATGTCGCCGAGAAGCACTGAGCCACTGTCCCCAATGGGATCTAGGTTCTCTGCCTTTGTACAGCGTGAGAAGCAACATCTTCGCACTCTCAGTTCAAGGGAGCTCGGATCTAATGTCCCAAACTCATTAATCGGATCTCCTGTCAGTTCTTTGCCTAAATGGGGGTCCCCCAATGGAAAGGTAGATTGGTCGGTTGGTAAGAATGAACTGGGTCAACTGAGAAGGTCATCTTCTTTTGAAATGGGAAATAATGGGGAGGAGCCTGACTTATCATGGGTTCAATCCTTGGTGAAGGAATCCCCACCTGAGATGCTAAAAGAGAAGCTGGCAGTGCCCGGGATGGGTGCTGCGGCATCCGGTGAGGGTCTAACTACTACTAAATCACAATTAGAATCCACTGATCATTCTGTGATAGGAGCTTGGCTTGAGCAGATGCAGCTTGATCAGCTTGTAGTGTAGTACAACAATAACAACAAAAAAAGAAGGCATTTTCATTTTACTCGTCTGAGATAGGTATTTTACCCTAAAATTCTTTCTGGGTAAAGGTGAAGGCAGGGTATGAACAGAGGTGAATATGATGATGTGGAGGAAGAATAGGAAGGAGGTTGGTTGGAAGAAGGGTCAGATTGATTACTCTACTCCTTAAGATCAATTCAATTACTTACCATTCATTATTTTACATCAGTCAAGTCCGTCATTCTCTGGGCCAAAGGAAACTTGTCCAGGTTCCATTATATTTCTCTCCCCCTTTTTTCTGCAATTTCATTTCCAACAAAGGCTTCTTGATTTAAAGCTGTAGAAACCAAGAGCTTTTCTTTTCTTTTTTTCTTTTTTTCCTTTCTATTTTTAATTTTTCCATCCATATATAAAACAAAAAGAAGAGGTTAATTATCTTTCAGGAGGAGGATGATGATGTGTACTGCCTAAAGATTGTCCAATTTGTTGAGTTTCCTCTACGTTGATGTAAAACTTTTATTCTGAAGTTTTTTTTTTTTTTTTTTATTATTATTATTATAATTATAACTATTGTATTATTTATTAATTATATTATTATATTAAAAAAATCTGTGTATTGGAAATGTTGATGGTGTGGTGTGTGTTGATGTGAGATTTTGTTTCTTAGGAGAAAGGAAAAGGATGGAGGATCTGTTAAAGTGGCATTCTCCCAAATAGGATGTTGATTGCTTTGATTGAAACTTCAAATTTGGAGTTTCATATTTAAATAATGTGAAGATGGATAGTGATTGAATATATTTATTATTATTATTATTATTATTATTATTATTATTATTATTGTGGAATGGATATAGATAGAGATGTTGAATTGTTCATAAGGGTGTGGGTGTAATTGTCCAACTACTTGTGTGTCCCATGGTTGAAGTGGGTAGGCAAGACTTTTTAAGTGGGTTGCTTTGCTTTGCTTGGCTGCCTTTTTACTTTTGGGATGACATTTTGATTGACTTTTGTAGGACCCACAAAAAAATTTCTATTAAATGATTTATTGATATATTCATTTATTTGGTGGACTTTATATAATTCCTTTTATGTATCGAACATAATTTTTAAATTAAGATTATGCTGTTCATTTTGACATTTATTTCTTGGCCTGATTTTCAACTTTTGGATTTTTATTTTACCTTTTATAATGCTTATATTAGTTTTTTTTAAAGATTATTATGTTGGTCTACTATGTTTGATTTTCCAATTTTTATTTCATTTTATGATTTCTCGCTTGAATGTATTCTTTCCCGTATGTTATTTACTGTGATTCCCTTTTTTAATTCATTAGGTCATGGTTATATCAATCGTTTAGTTCTATTTTATAACAATTTTGTATTTTTAAATGAACACTTTTGGAGCTTGGCCTTGTATTTGGTAGAAAATGGAAAATAAAATAAAGAAATTCGTGAGTGGAAATAGTGATTATGAGTTTCATTTGCAAAAATTAAAAACCAACACCTAAAGGCCATTGATAATGAATTAACTTCACTTAATTTACTTGGCAAGGGTTTCACACTTTTCTTTGAGACATTTAAAAACTACTTACCATTTTTAGTTTTCGAAACATGGTGGCTTAGTCTGGTGATGCTTGCTAAGCAATTCGGTTAGTTCGATATACCCACACCCTCGTCAATAAGGATCCTTGGGTTTTCAAGGATAGAGAATGGTAAACATTATTTTGTCTAGCCATCTCTTATTAATAAAAACGTTTTAGTTTCCTTTCTAGGAGCAGAGACGGATAAATGATTGAAGAGTGCATACAATTTTCTTAGGGATGAGGCATATTTCATTCTTGCCATTAGGGGTGTACATAGTTCAGGTTGGGCCGGGTTGGAAGATTTTTGTGGACCAACCCAAAAATTCGAGTTAGTTAATAATGAACCCTATTAGTTCTTTTTTGAAGGGTCAATCCAACCCAATCCAACTCAAAATTTCCGGGTTGGGTCATCGGTTTTTTTTTTTTTTTTTTTAATTTTTAATTTGACTTTTTTTAACTTATATATATATATTCGGGTCGAGTCGGGTTGACCCGACCCTGAAATGGGTAATCGAGACCCAACCGGAATTTAATATTTTTTAACATTTTTAATCCAACCCGAATTTGGGTTGGGTAATCCGGGTTGGTTGGGTTACCGGGTTTTTTGAACACCCCTACTTGCCATTCCTAGCAACAGACAAACTGGTGGATGAAGAAACTTATTGGGCTCTAAGAAATGCTTGCTAGTACACCAATGGAAATGTTGATCACTTCTTATATGACGAGAGAGTGGTGGTGTTCGATAACCCTCTACGAGGGGATACCGCATCCTTCTAATTACTAAAAAAATATTCTAGCTGGTTGCAAGTATTTGGAGGGTCGGTCTTCTGGAAAATTGTATAAAATGACCTAAAAAGTAAAAACTGATTTCTTTCTAAAATGTTATTGACCCTTTCGACATGTGAAATACCATTTTTCCTCCAATATTAAATGTTCTCTTCACTTATATTACTTACATCTTTTTTGTTCTTTCCATCTAACAACGGTAAAACGAAAATTCAAAATCATTCAAAACTAAAGATGTTTTAATAGTTATAAACATGGTAGGAAAGAATGCAAAAAATCGTATAAAAACGAGTGATCATTTAGTTAAAACGAAGCCGTATCGACAAAGATATGATAAGATACAACTCTATTTTTGCTAAATGACCATTCATT
Source organism: Benincasa hispida (assembly GCF_027475165.1). Lineage (NCBI taxonomy): Eukaryota > Viridiplantae > Streptophyta > Magnoliopsida > Cucurbitales > Cucurbitaceae > Benincasa > Benincasa hispida. The sequence goes on from NC_143488.1 coordinate 47,864,416, forward strand.
TTCATACGTTTTTTTGTTGTGTTCTTTCCAACCATGCATGTAAACTGAATAGAAGCTTAAATGATCTTTGATTTTATTATTTCAAAAGTAAACTTTATTTAAGTTTAAATGTTATAGTGTCATTTATATTTATTATTATTTAGCATTTTGCTCAATTTACAAGCATAATCAGAAAGAACACGGAAAAACGTATAAAAACGAGTGGTCATTTAACTAAAACAAAGTTGTATTGATAAAAATATGACAAAAACAAAATTATTGTGCATACAAAAGAGGTGGACAATCGCTGATGTCATGGTGGGTGATCACTTACATCATGGAGTGCAATTGCTTTACAATTTTATTCTTTTTATATTTTCTTCAATACAACTCCGTTTTAGTTAAATGACCACTCATTTTCATACATTGTTTTGTGTGTTTTTTTATTATGCTTATAAATTGAGCAAAATGTTAAAAAATAATGAATATAAATGACATTATAACATTTAAACTTAGATAAGATTTACTTTTGGAGTAATAAAGTCAAATATCATTAAGTTTTTATTCAATTTACATGCATGGTTGAAAATAACACGAAAAAACATATGAAATCAAGTGGTCATTTAGCAAAAATGGAGTTATATCTACGAAGATATAATAAAAAACATAATTGCAAAAAGAAAATTGAGCAATCGCGTACACTGATGTCAGTGATTGTATATGTTGATGTGAGCGATCGCGTGATATCAACAATCACACACTTTTTCTGCGCCAACAATAATTTTGTCTTTGTGATATTTTTGTCGATACAACTCCGTTTAAAGACTACTCGTTTTCATACAATTTTTCCCATTCTTTCCAACCATGCTTATAAAATAAGAAAAATGTTAAAGCATTTGTAGTTTTAAATGACTTTAAATTTTTGCTTGTGTTGTTACGGGAAGAGCAAAGAGACGTAGGTAATACAAGTGAAGAGATCATTTAATATTGAAGATAAAAATTGTATTTTACATGCCAAAAAGGTCAATAACAAACAAGATTTTAAAAAGAGGTTAGCCATAGAAAAGATTTTGCTTTTTGGATCATTTTGTACAAGGTCTTCTATTCCCATTTTTGAGCTCATGGCTATTGGAAGTCGTTGAAGTCATGTTCGCCATATCATCATGTGACCCATTATAGTTGAGTTGGATTGCTTGGAGGCTGTTCGCCTATTAAATTATGAAGGTGAGACTCTTTCCGAGGTTTAAACTATGTTGTTGGAGATTCATTCTTTTGCTTTTGGGGTGGGCGTTCTCTCTCTCGAATATTAGTCGGATGCAAAATGGTGTTGTGGATGGATTAGACAATGTCTTTCACCTAGAAGCATAATTTCTCTAGGTAGCTTTTGAGGCTTGTTTTTATAGGCATGACAAATCATAATTGATTGAATTTGTATTCTTGTTCTCTCCTATAAAAATTATTATTGTTCATTTGGGGAGGACCGATAATATCAAAATCTACAAGTTATTTCTCACTTTTGATATATATATATATGGAGATTAACGTTAATTTATCAAAATGTTATAGAACCATTGAATAATTAATATATACAGAAATATAATTCGCCAGGTTAGAAGTTTCAATTCTCATTTCATTGTTATTCAACCTGAAAAAATAATTTTATTTAGAATATTCATACACTAATTTTGATTCTTTTATTTTATTCTTTTGAAACAAGGTAACATTTGATTTGAAATGCAGAATTAATATGTATGCATATTCACATATACTATATTTATTTTTATAATTGATGGTTTGAATAAAGTGAAAAAGAATAATATGTTGTACAAAGAAAAAGTGAAATAATAATAATATGTTGTACAAAGAAAAAGTGAAAAAATAATAATATGTTGAATTTATTCATACAATGATGAAAAAAATTTGTTTTTAAAAGATTCTCAATATATAATAATGATTAAAATAAAGCTTTTATAAATTTAGTAGGTTCACAATACAATAGCTCTGTGCCTATGTGGCAGGCTTTTATTGGATGGGCTTCAAATCAGGCCACCAATTATTTTCAGTTAATAATTCAAAAGTTCGATAAAAGTTTATTTATTAATTTAATTAACTTTTTAAATAATTGATTTTATCAATAGTTAGTCACATGGAGATGTCCTTTAAAATTTTAAATATTCAATAATAAATACCAATTACCATTTTTCTCTTAATTATTTTGTGAAAAATTATTGATGATTATGTAGTCTTTTTTGGTAAGTAAACATAAAAATGTGGTATCATGTAAAATTTGTTAGATTTATAAACAAAAACTTTCATTGATGTATTTATCGATTACGAAATAACTTAATACAATGTTACATAGACAATGAAATTTATTTCTACAACATAGGTAAGAATAAAAAGCTTTTCCACAACTTTGAACTAGTATAGGGAGGAATACAATAATAATAATAATAATAATAATAATAATAATAATAATAATAATAATAATAACAATAATAACAATAATGACATTAAAGAAATGAAAAACCATAAGATTAATATTGTTCTTATAAGACTTTACTAATTGAACTTTCTCTTGTGATGCAACAATATAATTAGGGCAACAATGGTTCTCTTAGGTAACGCCAAGGTCCTGTTCCACTTCCCATCCTATGGATTATAAAATTAAAAATATTTAGAATTTTATTTCAATTTTAAAAATAGAAATAACTCGTTTAATATTTTTTTTTTGAAATTTGACTAGAGATGTATAAAGATGGTTGCTAACAAGTCAATACGAGCATAGCTCAACTGACAAACTTAATCTATTGACCTCAAGGTCAAATGTTCGATTTTCCACCCTACATATATATAACTTGATCATGATTTAAATTTTACATTATTGTAAACATTGAAATCACTCCTCACACACTCATAATTCTAAAAAACCCAACTTTAACTCCATTCACCCATTAAAAAATAATAATAATAATAACATCATTTTAGAATATCTAAATATTTAGGAAACAATCATTTTAATTTTTTACTTAGAATTTACTTTTCCTGATGTTTGTCTCGAACTTATTTGATTTGGAATTGTGCTTATATTAATATGCTAATCTACATACTGAAGTTATGTCTTAATTTGTTAAAATTAAAATAAAAGTAAGAACCATTAAACTTTTTTTTTTTGAAAGTTTAGTACATAAATAGGCATTTTAAAAGATCAAAACCAAAACAAATTAAACTTAAAAGTTTAGGACTAAAAAACTAATAATTTTAAAAATAAAACATAAAGGAGTCGATTATCATTAAGCAAGTTCATAATTTTGTAGTAAAACAAAAATAGTAATAAAATATATTCTTGTTTCAAGTCGTTAAAAAGCAAGATCACATATTTGGTCAATTTTTTCTTCTAAAAAATCGAAAATTGTTGAAGAAAATCCTAATTTTGAATTGAATGAGAACATGAAGGGAAAAGATGAAAATAATAATAATAAGAAGTACCTCAAGAAACCCACAAGAGTGCGAAGGGCCATGTAGATGGCCAAAGCTGTCCAAATTCCAAGGAAGCCATAGCTTTTGGATAGAAGGAATAGAGAGATGATGGTAGCAATGGAGACCAAAGTCTACAAAAATTCACACAAAAATTAATTATTTAGTGAGAGAGAAATTAAGATTGTATGATTGTTGAAAACCGTACTTTTGAAAAAATCACCGATAATATGAAGAATTTAATAAATTTTTTTAGTAAAAATAATTCCAAATGAACGATTTAGAAGAAACCGTAAAAGAAGAGATGAGCTACCAAAGAATAGGCAGAATAAGCAAAATCAGAGGCTCCAAAGTTGACTCCATCAAAAACAAATGCTAAAGAGTTCATTGGTTGTGTGGCTGCCACAAACTAAAATATTGAAAGGAAAAAAGGGTTAGATATTTGAGAGACAAACTTGATAAAAGGGATAAAAAAATTCAAATAAATTTAAAATAAATTATCTTCTATTTATTTATAATGTACTTTTATCTTTATAAATATATATTTTTTAATATAAACAAACCACATATCATTTTTAAAAAGATATTGACGTGACAAATAATAATGTGAAGAGGTATGTATTTGTCTTCTGTTTTCCTTATTATTATTTTTATTTTGATACATGTGATTCATCTTAATATTACATTGATAACTTATATCTAAAAAGTTTGTTCTAACTTAATAATACAAAATTGTTTGTGTATAAACCATATATATACTTTTTTTTTTCTTTTGGGAAAACGCATGTATGCATATTTTGCTCACTTAACAAAGAAACTTCTTCCTAGTTATAATTTGGTTAAATTTTTGGTTGGTAAGTTTTGAGTCTAGTTTTTCATTTTGGTTCTTAGTTTTAAAAAGTTATACTTTTAAATCTTAAATTTTGAGTTTGATTTCAATTTAGTCCATATGTTTCAAAATTTTATAATTTTACCATTGAAGTTTAAATCTTGTTTCAATTTAATCGGTAATATTTATATTTTATCTTTGATTTTCACTAAATATTCACGTTCAATCTTTAGTGTTCGTGTCTATTAAATAATTTAAAATAAGGATTGTTTTCAAATATAGGAAAATTAGCCAACTTGTTTATAAATATAGCAAAATGTCGCTGTTTATCATCATCTATCACCGATAGACAATGATATTTTGCTATATTTGAAAATATTTCCATCAGTTTTACCATTTAAAACAATTACCCTTGGGTTGTTTTCAGATATACGAAAATGAATAAAAATATTTATAAATGTAGCAAATACCAATTTTCAGAATCTTTTGAACTTTCCACTGTTTATCTACGATAGACTGCAATAGATTACGATAGACTATTATCTGATAGAAGATGTGGATAGTAGTCTATCACAGACTATTGCAGATAAATGGTGATGTTTTGCTATTATTGTAAATATTTTCAATAGTTTTATTATTTAAAATAATTTTCCTTAAAATAATCCTAAAGTGATTTTTTTAAAAAGTTAATTTTAATAGTGATGAAAAAAATTAGTGAACTTAATTAATTAATAAATAAAATTTTTTAAAACTAATTTCGTGACAATAACATCGAACACTGTAAGTGAGTATTTAATGAAAAATAAAAGTTAAAAGTATAAGCTATAAAATCTAGAAACTAAATTGAAACAAAATTGAAATGGTATAAAATTGTAAAATTTTAAAATTTGAAGACTAAATTAAAATCAAACAACAAAAAGTGTAATATAAAAAAAATTATATCACCACCAAACAATCGAAATTGGATCTAATTGATAATAAATCCAGTTTCAAAGCGTAGGTATAAATACCGGCACTCCGAGGTGGATGAGGGTCTGCACATTTAAATCTCCGGAGAAGATTCCAGCTCCGAAGAACATAATCGCTGCAACAATCACGGCAAGTCCAACGCCCAGAACGAAACTCATCTGCATTAGCAACGCCCAAGTAATGCCTTAACTCACAATTAATGTTTGATATTCTTCTTTTCTTCCCATTTAGATTTTATCTTCTTTGGGGAATTTCGTCGAACATGTTATGTGCAACGCATAAGACACTAGGAATTCCATTACCTGTAGCACCCTTGTGGCTGTAGCCGTTGTCTTCTCGTAATCTTTCTCCGCAAATGCACAGGCTAGGATCGCCTGAAGGAAAAATTCGGCACCCATAAAGTAGAAGTTTTGAGGGCGAGTCATTAAAACTACCTTGGAATCCAAAAACTTAAGCGTTTACATAGAAGTAACCATTCTTAAATCACTGATTAACCGAAAGCTTAAGTCGATGCGAAGACAAATTTAATATTATATCATCTAATAACTATTAGTTTTTATTGGAAAGAAATGATGTTACAAGAGATTGATTATAGGAAGTTTCATCTCAGAATCAATTGACTAGAGAGGAGTTACTTATGTATCTTTTAAAGATTGTGAGGTCTACATGTCTTTCCAATGTGGAATCCTCAACATATTCTCTTAAGATGGTGTTTCTTTGAGTTCACCCTTCTTGGGTCATGTTGAGGAGCATGTTGTGGATCCCACATTGGAAAAACTTGATACATGACCTATTCCTTCAATTGCTTGTAACCCCACGTTTATCTAATAATACTATGCTAAATTATTATTGTACTAAAAAAACTTAAGTTGATAGGTTAGATGACTATAGGGTTTCATTTAACTACCTGTCCGGCAACAGCGAGGCCATCAGCGAGGAGGGATGATGTCATCCAGACTTGCAAGCAAGTTTGGAAGGCAGCCATTGGTGTCGGACCTAGACGAGCAGCCATGGATGCAGCAAGTGTCACACAAAAGGTCACAGCTATAACTCTTGCCAGCAGCAGACTACCTGCATTGGGAAAAGCTCTACCATGTTGAAACCAATTTGAATCTGAAAATTTCTGATGGAAATCATCAAGTAACTCTTGAATTTGTATGCTATTGTTTTCAGGTGCAAATCTCTGTAGTTGGAGAAGAGGAACATATAGAGAAATGAGTATTACCATTTTTTAGAAACCGACCAAACTGCAAATCTCTAAGGCTAGGGGGTAAGAGATTAACTTTTTGCATCAATCTCCAAGCAAGGACCAACACAATTAGGTACCTGAGGTAATAAAAATAGCAAGTTATGAATGAAAGTATTGGATTATACGGGATTATAATAGCTCAAATATGTGAGCAATGTTGTTACTTACTGAGAGAGAACATGTGCAATGGCTGCACCCTTCACTCCCAAATGGCATACAAATATCAATATTGGATCCAAGATGATATTTGTTGTGTACCCCAAAACTATTTAAAGACCAAAGAAGAAGAATTAGAGAAAGAGGCAAATTGCTAGCAGTTTTTCAGTAAGAAGTCTGATAAAAATTAAAAAAATTAAAGCTACCAATGACATAGAGAGGAGTTCTTGTGTCCTTAAACCCTCTGAAGATTCCCTGCATGGCCAGAGAGAGGAGAACAGCAGGAGCACCAAGTGATCTTAACACCAAGTATTTCATTGCAGGAGCTAGCATTGGAGAGCCCTATTGATTCATTTGATCGACATCAGAAAAAATTTGCATAAGAACCATAAACTTTTTTTTTACAGTGTTCTTAATAATTTTCTGATGCTGAAGCAGAAGGGATATTATATTTGCAGTTTTTGTTGATGATGAAACTTACTTGCTTCACTCCCATTACATTTAATAGGTATTTAGCTCCAAATGCAAGAAATACAGCTTGCAAGAGGCCCAAAACTGTCCCAAAAATCAGTGCTGTGGATGCTGAAGCAATGTGCTTCTTCTCATTCTTATTAGGCTTGACTGTAGGGGTGCAGGCAGCAGGAGGCTGACCCTTATTTGTGCTCAAATCTGCCATTGAAAATCCTCAGAGTTTAGTTTGAATATGGAAATTAGATTAATCACGTGGTTTATTTTTCATACAAGTAGAGAGTTTTTTTTATTTTTATTTTTTTATTTTTACTGCCAACTTGAGCGTTTAGATATTAGCAATCTCTTTTGGAAGGTCAAAGGTTCAAGTCTCTACGCTTAGCCTGGTTTGAACTACAACAAGAAAATTCGCTATACCTTTTTCAACATTTCAAGTGTTGCATTTTCTGGTATAGACCATCTCTACCCTTACCCTGGTTTGAACTACAGCAAGAAAATTTTTTATACCTTTTTCAACATTCTCAAGTGTTGCATTTTCTGGTATTGATTCTTTCATTCCATCTTGTTTTGGGGATTTCTTTTCTAGCTCCTCACACTTTGCTTCCGATGCATTATTTTCCAAGTCTTGAATGGTGCCATTTTGGGGTGCCGAGTTTCTTGGTTCGTTACTTGTTAGTGAAGCAGAACTACTATTTTCCAACATGTTTTCCTTCTTGATTGATGTAAGCTCTCTCTTTTGGCCATTCTCTGTCAAATGCTTCTCTATATCACATTTGACTGGTTTTATGGCTGTTTTTCCAATAGCGTCTTCCTCAGCAACAAATGATGTTGTTATGCTCACCAGTGGGAATATCGTAATCCTTGAAGCTTGATTGAATATTGCAACAGACACTCCAACAGCCGCCAGTTCAACCGCTCCTGCAGAAACCAATTTTAAAGTGATCTTTGTCCATGATATTACAAACGACTAAATTGGTTTGACATTGCAATGAAAAGATAGCAGTAAATGCAGAGTATGTACCAATATGGCCGACGAAAATGGTGTCGATAAGAGAAGCAATGGGATCAGCGGCAACAGCTAGAGCAGCTGGAAATGCAATTCCAAGGATCTCTTTTCCAAGTTCATCCCACTTGAAAACAAGTCTGGAAGAACATTTCTTTGGATTAATAACAAATAAAAGACTACAAAGAATATCCAAGAAGCGAAAGATCATGGCGAAAGTACAAACTCGCCATATCAACATAGGGAAAAGCAAGAGAAAAAATGGAGCAGAAAGTTATATACCTTGAATCTTTGAAGAAAACATTCATAGGCATCTTCCACTTGTTCTTTTTTGTCACTAAACCAACCTCATTTGCCATAATTCAGGTTTTTAACCTTTTCCTAAGTTCTTGGTCTTTTGATATAGCAATCAGCCTCTGTCTCTTTAAGTGTCACAGAGAAGCAAGTTTGGAATCTGCAGACTGAGTGATTATGAAGCAAAAATTCAGTTACAATTACAGAAAAACATGGAAAGTAAGTAAAGTAGTGCATAACAGGAACAGGAAAAAGAAATGAAGCCCTCTTCACCAAAAACATGCAAAACAGAAACAAAACTGCAGAAGAATTTATGAAATGCATGGAAGCTCTCCTGCTCACATGGTGATGATGAATACAACAACACAATGCTGCAGTTTTTTTTTTTCTCATCAACTTTGAGGAATCTGCATGCCATGGCGCCGAAGGACAAGCGCGTTCATTAAGGAGAATACTATGCAAATGAATGTAGATATTGAGACGAAAAGTTAATCTGTGTCATGCTCATGGCAAGTTATGTGCTTTTATATACTGATTTTCCTGTGTACTAGCATTGGGAAAAAAATGGTTGTCTTATTATTAGTTTCAAATTTACAATCAAAAGCTTTGGAATCTTGGGATAAAATCTGTCCTCCCCCGGTTCTCTGAGGCTCTGGTGACAACTTAAATTGTGCTTAACCAAAGGAATATTTATATACTTATTTTAGGACAACTGGGTTGAACAGTGAGAAAATTCCTCTGTTTTACTCATGTTGGGAAGATTGCTTTCATCTTCTCCACCCCAGATTTACTTCTTAGAATGCTGGATTATAATAAAACACATGGTTAATTGGATAATCTTTTGGTTTGGTTTGGTTTCTTTTTTTTTTTCTTTGTTTTTTTTTTTAATTCAGAAAAATTCTTAATGTTTTTAAATGAAAGGGATGCTTCACCTCTCAAGAGAGGTTGTTTGTGATGCAAGTAAAGAAAGTGAAATCTTGTTTGCAGATATTTGATTAAAGGAGCAATTGAAATAAATGGTTCAAATTTGGATGTACTTTAGAACAAACCAATTCTCTGGTTGTGAAATTTGATGCCAAGAAAGTGGTGGCATGAAAGAACATGGTAGGAAATAATTTTTGATGCAATCCTAGCTTTGTTTGGGAATGCTTTTATGATAGTCAAAAACACACTTTACTATCGAGAAATACATTTTATTATTGAAGTGAGCATGACTCAATTGATGTAGAGTGTGCGGTTTAAATCCCCAAATCCTATGTTGAACTATAAAAAAAGTAAACAAAAATCACTTTCTATTAAAGATCTAAAATGATTTGAAAGCACTATAAATTTTGGTGATAAAGCATTTTTAGAGTATTACTATTGGCTTTTTCTTTCTTTCTTTCTGGATAGGTTTAAATGCTTATTAGGAAAATATTTAAAAACACTTTTAATAGTATATAACAAAATTTTGGTCGATTATATACATATATATAACCAAATATTAAAGTAATTTGTCATAATTTGGCACACCCTTAATTTCCTTCGATGAAGCAAATTTTTTTTAATAGAAAATACGAAAGTACTTAAAGAAAAACAAATAATTTATAAATTCAAAGTCATATAAAAGAGTGGATCTAGAAATGCTATTAAAAAAAAAAATCCCCATTGATAAATTGATAAATTGAGTGTTTGTTTGGAATGGTTTTGAAGAGTTTAAAATGACTGTGAAAATGAAAGAAAAACTAAGTATTATTTTTGAGTGAATGTTTTTTTTCTTAAAAAAATTTTATATTATAGAGGAAAATGTTACAAGTATTATTATTATTATTATCTATGCACTGAATATTGAAAATGAAATGTGAAGTTGATGAATTATTAATAGAATATAAGACTTCAGAAAGTAGTTCATTTGAATAATTAGTTCATCAGATCAAATCAAATGAACAGATTGTCTTCCTTCATTTGATTGGAATTTCTTTACACATATCTAAATAAAGTGAGGGAAGTTTTTAGGCCGCAAAAATTTAGAAAATAATTGAAAAAATAATACTTCCAATATTTTTGTGAAACTATTTGATTTTGGGTTTTAAAAATTAAGCTTATAAACACTATTTATATTTGTAAATTTCTTTCTTTTGTTATTCATTTTCTACCAATATTTAAAATACCATCTCAAGTTTAGTTTGTTTACTATTTAGTTTTTTTGGTTTTTTTTTTAATTTTTATTTTTAAATTAAGCTTATAAACATTATTTCCTATAAGTTTCTTTGTTTTGTTTTCTACTTTCTACTGGTGTGTTTTTTTATAATGTACTTTTTAAAAATTTCTTTTGTTTTTTTTTTCAACACTTTTATTAAGAATTCAAATATTTTAAATTTAAGAAATGGCAAAAAAGGAGACTGAAAGAATACAAACCTAAAATTTACCAATAGATAATTAAAAATGAAATTGTTATCAATTGAGGTATAAGAATTTTAGGAATTTGACTAAGAATTTAAATATTTCTTTAATAACTCAACATTTTGTAGTATAATAGGAATAGAAGGATTCGTAGACTTCGTGGTCAATAATACTCTCGTATACCTGTTGAGCTATGCTCCCTCTTGTTATTATTATTAAACTTATACTAGACAATAGCTGAAAAACTTTAAATAGTTTTTATATTCTAAACAAGGGAATAAAATAGATTTACTAATTAAATGCAAGCACCCTATGGGCTTCAAATTGGCCCATAACCTAGCCCATGAAGGCCCAACATTCCTTGCCGATTCCCAAGTAAATTAATACAAAAAAAATCTAATTATTAGCGCAAGGATTTTATATATATAGGTTTGAAATACCGAGATTGATAAAAATATCAAGATCTTAAGGAAATATCGATGGATATTTTTGAGAAAATTATAAAACAAAAAGTTAAATAAATATTCAAGTTAATAAATTAATATTTTATGAGTAATAGACATGTTAATATGTTTATTATTCATTATTTTATTTATGAGTGACATTTTATTATTTATTTTGGTTAAAAATCATTTATAGTCTTTAAACTTTCATAGAAATAACAATTTACTTCATAAATTTTAGTTTGTAATGATTTAGTCCTTGTACTTTCAATTTTGTAACAATTTAGTCTATAAACTTTAATATATAACAACTTAATCTTTATAATTTTAAATTTGTAACAATTTCATCCCATCGTAAATTAGCATGAAGATTTAATGAGATTTCTGACATAAATAAATCGATAAACTAATTAGAGACTCAATATTTTTATTAAATACAAAGTCTACATCATAAAATAATAAAAATTGACATCCAATTTCAAAGAATTTTTTTACCTTAGGGACTAAATTGTTACAAATTTAAAAGTACAAGGACCATGTTATAAAATTGAAAGTACATGGGCTAAATTGTTACAAACCAAAGTTCAAGGACTAAATCGTAACTTTTATGAAAGTTTAGAGACCAAAAGTGATTTAACTGTTTATTTTTTATGTTTCGTAGATCTTTCTACAATATATTAAAACATTTATTCACCCTCATGTTGATGTTAAATTCAAATAAATGTTGAAATATTGAGATATGGATGAAAATTTAATATCATATGTATATATAAAAGAGGAGAACCATTGAATTAACAATTTAAGTTGGGTGCCAAAGCAAGTACATATGTGTTGGTGATCAAGAATTATGTACTTCAAATTTGCTTACTAAAAAAAATATAATTTAACCTTATCTCGATGGAATTTGATTTCATTTTTAATTATACAAGAATAAGTAATTATATTTTAATACTCCACATATTTTTTTAAAGAAAACATTTGTTCAAAGATTTTTTTTTTGGTTTAAAGTTTTAGAATCACACCAATTTAGACTCAGTTGGATTACCATTTATTTTTTTGAAAATTGGGTTGGTAAACATTACTTTTTCCTCTTATTTTCTTTATTTTTTAAAATTATTTTTAAAAACTAAATCAAAATTTGGAAACTAAGGTCTCGTTTTGATTACCACTTCATTTTTCGTTTTAAGTTTTAAAAATTAAGCATATTTCCTCCTCATTTCTTATAACGCATTATTAAATTTACATCTTTTTAGTTCTTAGCCAAATTTCAAAATTAAAAACAATTTTAAAAGCTATTTTTTTTTTAGTTTTCAAATTTTGACTTGATTTTTTAAACTATTAGTAAAAAGTAGATAACAAAAGAAGAAATTTGAAGATTAAAGTAGTGTTTATTAATTTAAAAAAAATATGGAGGTAGAAATAATGTTTATAGGTTGAAATAATATTTACAGACTTAATTTTAAAAAATAAAAATAAAAAATTAAAGGGTTATCAAATGAAGCTTAAGAGATTGTTTGATAGCAATTTGTTTTTTTTATCTTAAATTTTCAAAAAACCGGTCTGTTTGATATCCCATTGAATTTTCTATTTTTTCAATTTTAAAAACATTTTTAAAACTGTTAAGAAATTTAAAAAACGAAAAAAAAAAAATCGTTTTGAAAGACACGTTTTTGTTTTTGAAAGAGCTAATTTTTAAATTTGTTGCCCTGCACGCTCGCGTTCGAATCCTGCAAGTTACATTCTTTTATTTTTAGAGAATTCTTATTTCTTTTCTTTTGTTTTTAAAGAATATATTTTTTTTTTTAAAAAAGAATATTTCTTTTCAATTTTTAGAATTTTTTTTTTCCTTTTTATAAAAAGGATTTTCACCTTTGATATGAAATTGAATGGTAAATAATGTTGAATTTTTTTATTTTAAAAAATATATCTTTTTATACTTGAGTTCCACATCAATTCTATCTTTTTCCTTGAAAGTGAATGGTAAAATTTAAAGTTTTTCCAACTTTAGTTCACATCAATTTTTTTCTTTAAAATTTTATTTTAACAAGAATATTTTAAAAAAAATTTTCGTCGGATGCAAATTAATTGTTTTAATTTTTTTTATTCATATATAACTTGTTCTTACAAAAATGAAGTTATTTTCTTTTATTTTGTCGGTATTATTTTTTTTTATTATTTTTCTATGATTAATCAATACTTTTGAAATATTGATATTTTTTTTAAAAAAATTAAACATAAATATATTACTTTATAATTATTATATTAGATGGGAAAATATTGTAGATGTAATTTGATTTTATCTTTCTAATAAAAACTATATAACTAAAAAATCATCAAAACTTATTTTGATTTTTAAACACAAAGCAAAAACACTAACATATTTGGTAAATTATAACAATTTAATCCACATGAAAAATATCTCATTAAATAACATTTATTATGTGATGACTTAGTCCTTTATAGATTATAAAAACATAAAGCTCTTTATCCTAATCAAATTATTAATCTATATTTTAACAATATTTCTGACGTTAGAAGTAAATTGTTACAAAATTTCAAGTACTAAAATCATGCATATTAAAATTTAGGATCAAAATTGTTACAAAATTGAAATAGATGAATTAAATTGACTGATATTCAATGACTAATTAAATTGTGACTTGTATGAAAAAAAATTGCATGTATCACTCATAATAGTTAATATTTTTTTTTATTATTATTTTAATTTTTAAGATACCATATAAACATATTGTGAATAAATTAACTTAGAACCAAGATGAGTATTTAAGAAAGTTTGAAACCTACAAAATAAAATACTTGAGAGTGCACACACTAATATATATTAGAGTATTAAATCACATGAGATGATATGTAGAAGGAATTGAACTTATGATGTTTCGAGGAAAGCAAATAGACTCAACAAAATAATGTAAATGAAAAAAAATTTGATGACACTAGACCCAACAAATGTAATTTCAAAAATTAAAAAATAGACTATTAATGTTTCGTTTAGTAATAATTTGGTTTTTGATTTTTAGTTTTTTAAAAATTAAACCTATAAACACCTCTTCATCTCTAAATTTCTTATTTTATTATCTAATTTCTACCAATATTTTTAAAAACTAAGCCAAAAATTGAAAACTAAAATACAAAGTAGTTTTAAAAATTTGTTTTGTTTTTGGAATTTGATTAAAAAAAATCAACTCTCTTGCTTAATTAAGATGTAATATGTGATTGGAAAAAAGTTTAAAGATAAAAAACCAAACAGCTATCAAACACGGAGCTCTAAAAGTCGTAGGAAGTATATGAAATATGGTAAAAAGAAATCATAGGATATGATTTTGGGGAATGAATGAGATATAGAAAACATACCTTTGTATGTGTATTTGTTGTATCCTCAAAAAGAGAGAAAAAATGGGAAGTTCTTTAATTTTGTACCAAACTTGAGTTCACACCAATTTATTGTCACACTCCTCCCTTTTTATACCCATTCTCATTCCCTCTTTCCCACACAATACCCACCATGAGGGAGAGAGAGTGAGAGATGATTGATGTCAAAGAGGACCATCATATTTTGATATTTTATCAATAAAAGAATGGTAATTATATTTGGATTTTTTTTTAAATATTAGAAATATTAAATATATGTTTTAGCTAGGCCGTAAGCCCGTCTAGCAACCATTTGATTTTTGGATTTTAATTTTTGAAACTTGTTTATGTAGGATCAGTATGACAACCTTAGAAAAGGTCAAAAGAATTTATTTAAATTAATGAAAACTTTTTCCTAATGTGGGTCCAAACACTTTTAGCTAATATGTAATTTAAACAAGAATTTCATACAAATAAATTCAACTAAAAATAAAAAAGAAATTAAAACCAACACTTCTAAGCATCCTATTTAATTCTAATAATAAGGTGAGTGTAAATGATAGGGAGATTTAATAACTACCAATCAAAATAAACTAATATCAATTAGTTTAAAGAATAAAAAATTTAAATTTAATTTAGTGTAATAAAAAATAATTACAAAAATAAATTAGGAGAGATAGAGAAATTGATATCGTGATTTTATAGTGGTTCGACATAATCCGACCTACATCCACTTCCCAAGTTTCTCTTGGGTATGCCGTTCAATCTTGACTCTTTCCACAACTTAGAGTTGAACCGCTACAATGTTCCTTTTCTGGACGTAAAAACAAATCTGATCTTTTCTATGGCTGAGGATCGTTACAACAACTTTTTTCGGGGTCAAGAGCAACTCTTACAATCGGTTGGAAAAATTGAAAAACATACTTATAACTCTCTTAATAGAGTGGATTTACAAATTTACACTCAATAAATCAATCCTCACAAATACAATAAATCTAAGAATTGGATGAAAAGAAGAAAACTGTAGCTTGGAGAGAGCAACAAGTAAGCTCAGTGAATATAGAGAATTCAAAATAACAAAAAAAATTGTTGTTAAAAATTTGGAAAAAAAGATGAATTTAAATAAAGAGAGAAGTAGGTGAAAACCAAATATAATAATAATAATAATAACGATAATAATAACGATAATAATAAGCTTCAATTGGTACTATGCATATTAAATGCATTCTTTTAAATAAACCAACCGCCAGACACAAACATAAAATAATATAGTAATATATATATATTCAAAATTATTTTCTTTTAAAACACAACAAAAAGTAAAAACCCTCATGTGTCACTCCTCCAAATGTCACCATACAATTAGGTCCACTTTAATGAATAAGCCGCCACAAAATCACCTTAACTATTTTTCGTTAGATTTGTTTTGATTATATCTTTTTCATTTAGCTTCGATTTGAGTGATTTAAATTGCATTGGAATCGTCATTACGAGATCTATGCAATAGATACTTCAAAACACTAAATTTTTTAGTGAATTAATTCAGATTAGTTATCATCAAAATATTAATTAATTTAAAATTAAGGACATAAAAGCCAACCACTTGTTTTCTCATAATTTATCTTACTCATGATTTTCATATTTTTTAAGCAAACATTTGAATTAACTAATTTCTAAAATAAAAAACATGTTTTTAAAAGTTATTTTTTAGCTTTGGCTTTGATTTTGAAAAATAGCATTCATAAAATGTAGACAACAAAACGTAGAACCAATTGATGAAAGTAGTATTTATAGATATTTTTTTAAAAAAATTAAACGGTTATCAAACAAGATCTTAGTTTTTGGTTTTTGAAATTTTAATTTATAAACATTACTTCTACTTATAAGTTACTTGGGATTTCTACATAAAAGATTTTAAAAATAGGCCCATATTACGTTAATATCTTGAACATTTCATTTTTTACAAAAAAGACACCTCCCTATTTTCACTAATACAATTAGCCCTCACCTACGTTATATATATATATGTATATTATTCTTTCTCCCCATTTTCTCTCGTCCCATGCATTTCTCTCTTCCCCATGCACACATTCTCTCAACCCCATGCACATTTTTTCCCCTCCATGCATATATTCTCTCCCCCATACTAAGGCCATTTCTTCATCCTCCCTCTCTTTTGTCCTTCCCCCTCCTTCTCTTTTCTCCTTTTGACATGTGAGTTGCAGGCAGTATGAGTTGCATCTGGCGATAGGGCGAGCACGAGACAACAATAACGATGATGATGGGCTCGAAACGGACGACCGACAATGGCGGACTCGAAGCAAATGAACGACAATGAAGGATTCGGAGCAAATGAATGGTGACGAAGGACTCAGAACAGACAAACAACAGACTTGATTCAACTTTTAGTTTTATTTTTTTCCTATTTTTTATATATTCTGTGATATATATGTACTTTTTAAAAAATTTTTGTAGGAAATTTGATATATACTATGGTATATATATTCGTTTATTTGATATAAACAAGAGTGTTCTTTTTTATTATTATTTAGACTTCATATATTATGATATATACAAATTTTGACTATTGTGATTTCTGACTACCTAAAAGGTATTTATGATATATATTCTATGGTGTAAATGAAATTTATGAAGATTTATATACTGTGATATATTTCATTTATTGATTTATACTGTGATTTATATCAAGCATTGAGTCAATCTCTAATTTATAAACTGTAGTATATTTCATATATTAGTTAGAATATTTTCAAATACCTAACAAAATGTTTTAGGGTATATTTAAAATAACCATACATATGTTATAAGGTATATTTAAAATAAATATTAATCCGTATAAAAAAACCAATAAGTTGATACGTGAAAACCAACTTACAATAAATGCATTTTTTCTAAATTGAAATATGGAAAAAATTACAATAAATGCATTTTCTCTTTCTAATTGATAAATGACAAAAATTATATTAAATGTATTATCTCTTTTTATAATAAATGTATTTTCTCTTTTCATCATTAAAGTGGCTTCGAAAATAGAGAAATATATACAAAATCGGATATAAATAAATGAAAAAAGTTATAATTATCCAAAATTAACGAAAAGTCATCTTTGAAAAAAATTCAAATTTTAAGACATTTATAATATATAAGGCTTTCTTTAAGCCTTCTATCTAGAAACTATGTAGAAATCCCAAGTTTCTTTGTTTTGTTATCCATTTTTCACCGATTTCAAAAATCAGGCTAAATTTGAAAAACTAAATTTTTTTTTTTAAAAAACTTGCTTTTATTTATTGAATTTAACTAAGAATGGAAATATTTCTTTAAAGAAATATATAATCATAATATGACTTATTTTTAAAATTAAACACTTAAAAAGTTAATCTCATCGTACTCATTACCTTAATTTCCATCCCTTCGTTAAATGTCTCCGAGAGTGGAAGTTTATAATGACCAACCACATTTTGATATTTACTGATAATAAGAGACTAATCTTTAAAATTTTCAAACATAGAGAAGAAATTGATGTAAAATACTAAAGAAATATATATATTCAACCTATTAAAAATTCATTTGCAAACTGTGTAAATATATTATACGAGGTTCAAACGAATAATAGCTCACCCATTCTAAAATTTAACGTATATGATTGTTGGATATTTACCGTGAAAGAAAGTAAAATTTTGGTGAATATTTAAAATATAAAATTGGATTTAATTGTATATATTAAATTCGGTGTTTAGAAACTTTCAATTGGATCAAAACTTTAAATTAAGATGATGTCTTATATACAAATTTAACATGTATGAAAGTTAAATTTATAGTTTCTTCAATTTGAATGAGTTATGTTTGATTTTTGTCGAGGACCAATTCAATTGTGTTAAATTTCACAAATGTTTCAATTTTATTTTGTATTTTGGAGAGTTGCTAAGTTGCTAACCTATAAATAACAACTTGTTTATTCATTTGTAGCATCTCATTTCAGATTGAAGAGTTATTATTATTTATTTTTTCATTTCTTTCTTTCGATCTTGTCATGAGTTGAGAGCAAACATCCAAGAGTTCTGCAAGATTTGAATTGTTCAAAGTTGCAGTTCTACCGAGATTAGTCGTTGTATCCTGCTTAGATGATCGCTACAGTTTGCTTTTAGCTTGTGCAGAGCGAATAATTGTCTTCAGAACAATGTTTATTAGAAACGTACTTTGACTACGTTTTGAATCTTCAAAGATTTTAAGGTTCTTTCAATTCTTTGAATCTAAGCCTTATTATATCATCTAGTTTACGTTTGAGTTCAAATTTTATTAATTGAGTATACTATATTTAGTTGAGGTATGATAAATTTGTTAGTATATTCGATAATTAGATAGTCATCTAAAGTTGGAATCTCACTATACATACCATAGTGTCATCTACCATCTCAAAAAGAAAAGCAAATTATAAAAATATTCACACCCATAAGCAACAAAGACAATAGCATGGTTGCAAAAAAAATCCTAACTTTGAGGGTATGTAAGATATTTATAAATTTATAATTTTAAAGTTATGAAGTGGTAAAAAGTTGGTCGATAACCCAATCTTAATTTCCTAAGTCGAAATTGGGTGCTACGTAGGATTCCAAACTATACTATATTTCCAATCTAAACTTTATACTTATTTTATTAAAATTTTTATTTGTTTATAATCTTTGAAGTTTCAATTGCCATTATATATAATAATTTTTTTTTATCTTCATTTGTTATATTTTCAAAATATATTTAGTGGAAATAATATGCCACATCATGCAAATTTTTTAACAAATATCTAACACTTTATAATCTTATCAACACATTATGAACACAATTAAGACAAATTAATTGGTTTAATGATATCTATCAATAATATGGTTACAAAGTAGTATATTGTATCTACTCTTAATATCTTTTAAAAATGCCAAGACCATGAGTGCACTTAATACACAAAGATGATGTATAATGATTATATCGTAGAGATAAAAATTTGTTCACACAACAAAAAATTACATTAAACTTCTAACTTTATCTCTATATAAGAATTTCTATAAGTTTTTTAGTTGGAACTAGGTGTCAAAATTAGAAGAAAGGAAATTAAAATATTAAAATATTTAAAATTCATAGGTAACGTTTTAAATATTAGACCATTAAGAAAATGAGTGGGAATTTTGACTCTTAAATTTATATGGAGAAGTAACTAATGTCTATAGTATTAAATTTTCGTCAATATGTTAATATTTTCATCAATATTTTTATTTTTTTTTAGGTTCCACATCGACATGAGAGGTAAATTGATATTTCTATTATATCGTAGAAAAATTCATTAAACAGATAAAAATAAACATAAAAATGCTACTAATATAAATATAATATAAATAATTGACATGTAAACTTGTTTGAAAATCATAAAATGTTTATTTAATAATTTTAATTTATTATTATTTTTTTGGATATTTTGTTCACATAACATTTCTATAAATATCCATCAAAATTGACATTTTATTGAAATTTCTATAAAATTAAGACATCGACATCTTTGTTGAATGAAATTTCTGTAAAATTAAGACATCGATATTTTTGTCGCCATCGATATTTTAAACCTTGATCTTAACTATTGAATCATTTTTAAAGTGCTAGTAGTATTATATATTTTTTTTAATGAAGTGCATAAACATGTTTTCCGTTTAATAAATGTGGAGTGAAAATTTGAATTTTATGTGGAAGTGGAAGATTAAGGAGATTTATAATGTTTTTTTTTAGAATTTAACCACATGCAAGAATAAATGCTTAAAATCTCTAATTTTTTTGGTCGAAAGTAACATACCTTAACTAATAGTTGTAGCTATTATGGATTGATTTGGATGGAAGAAGAATCAGACTCGAATGAAATAAAAAGTAAAATTGAAGATCGAAATACCCGACCCAAGGCTCAAATGGGCCTTGAGCTAGGCAAGCTACGAGCTAAGGCACATGAATTACCTTCAATCTTTGTCCAAGATGAGGTCGAGGTTAGTCCGTTTTGTTTGACAGTGGACAATTTACACACCCATATATAGTCCAGATCCTAAGAGGAGAGGAAAACCCTAAGCCAACTAGTTTCTATATACATTATCATTACTTCGAAAAAAGGGAGTTCATTCTTAATTTTGAAACTCTTGCTATAATCTAAAACCTTCTATTGACTTAAGCATTGAAGACATTGTGGCAAATACTGCACTGGTGCCTAGATTCTCTCATTTATAATTTTATTGTTTTCGAATTTTCTTAATTACAAATTTATTGTTGCTATCAAGTGAATGTCAAATATATTCTTCTCCATTCAAATTTTAGCATCGATAATAGCACATTTAATCATATGCACAAGTTGGCAACTTAATTATGGAGAAAAAAAAAGCCACATGGAGATATTCCATTAATTTTAAGAGAAAGTTTTAAAATGCATCAAGGATTTTTTTTACTTTTTATTTTATTTTATAATTTTGTGCTATAAAGTGATATAAAATAGTGGGAAATGTACGAAAAGATTAAATATAAAATTCAAAATAAAAAGTGTGTATGAAACGACTTTACGCAATAATTAAATTAGTATAATTAATTATTCCACTTTGAAAATGCCATTATTAATCAAAGTAAGAGTTTCGGTCTATCTCTCATCTTTTATCCAATCATAATGGACTTATTCAAACCGTACACGAAGCAAAAAACAGAAGTACTTTGACATTCTAGAAGAGTACCAAAAAAAAAAAAATATATATTTATTTTAACAATTCATAGTGGAAATTGCATTAGAACTCACCATAATAAATTTATAAAAATACATCTTGAATAATATCTATCTTTGTATCTTATTAAATTGTCTAATCATATACTTCGTTATATGATAATTTTTTTAAAAATATATTTTAATTTATTTTTATTATGTGTATGATAATAATGGGATGCATATAAGTATTACTCATAAATTTATATATATTAAAAATTTAGAAGCGTTTGGGATAAAAAGTTGGTTATTATAGTCCTAAACTAATATAGTTTGGTTACAATAGTTTGTATTTCGGGTGTAGATTATTTTAGTTTGAGTTATAATAATGTGTTTGAGGTATAAACTATTTTAGTTTGAGAATGAAATAATAAATATTGTAGTAAAAAAAATAAAAAATGATTGATATAAAATAGTAAAAATTGTAATAAATAGTAAATATGGTAGTAAATGGAGGTTTTGAAATAGGGTTGACTGGAACTAATTAAGAAGTACAAAATAGTATTTACTATAATAAAATATGGCTATTATAGTCTTAAGATAATTTTTACCCCAAATGCTTCTTGTTTTGTTTTGTTTTTTTTTTTTTGGTTTTTACATAGAATAATTCATCTACGACCTTATAGAAAATTTTCATTTTTAATTTTATATGCTTGAAAGTTCTGAAAAATAGCATAAATATTAGAGATGAATCAACATATTTAATTGGAATAAATAAAAAAAATGAAAACAATTTCTGATTGAAAAATGAATAACAAAAAGATGAAATATTATTTTCTACTCAAACCAACTAAATTTAAATTCATCAATGACGATAAAAGATAACAAAGGGATTAAAATAAAATTTGTGGGGCTCAATTTATTCTAATGAATGGTATTTACCAAAATCAGAAATAAGAATAAAATATGAGATCCACTTTAAATTCATCAATTTCATTCTAATTTTGGATTCTCTCTAAAATGGTTATCAATCTCATTTTCATTTCTCTATTAAGTAGGATCCACATTTTTTAAAGGATTAGACGCTTAGTTGATAAAGAATTTACTGTTATTGATACTCATACTTACTTGTATCATTGGATTAAACTCCTCGCTATTTATCTCATTAATTTACAAAAGTATGAGAGCAATAATAATACATATACCTTTTAATTCCATTTTAAAAAAACATGTTTAAGCTTTATTTGTTTCAATAACATATTCTATTAATTCTCCATAATGGTGCACCCAAGATCGAGATCGAAACTTGAGAAGATGCGTTGGTATAAATGTCTGTAAACATGATTCTGGCTTGTGTTCTCGTTACATAATTTTATTCCATTATTTTCTTGAATTCCATGTCTAGGTTATTTCAATCAAAATTACACACTCATTTTCAAATTGGTCTACTACATTTTGGTTTAGGATCTTTTTAACTATAAAAAAATATTTAAAATTATTTATACTTTATAGCAAAAAGTTTCAAAAGTGCAAACACTTTTAAAATTTTTTGCCATAAAATATAAATATTTTTGAAAATTTTCTATTTATAAGAATTTTTCTTTTGATTTTTCTGATCTCATGTTTTTTTTCATTCGATCTACTCTAAAATAAATATATAATCTTATTAAATTAAAATTGTAATCAGATTTTGTTTTTCTACAAAAGCGTGACCTCTTTAAAAGAGTTAATATCTTATTTTTTCAAAGCCTTGCCTTCTTTTTTTAAAAAAATGCGGCATTAAAATATCTTTATGTATAAAAGCTTGAAAAAAAAAATTAAAAACTACAAATTGAATTAAGCAAATAAAATTAAAAAAAAATCATTTTAATTTTAGTAACATATTCTTTAGTTACTTGATTAGAAATATGAAAAAAGAAATTATTTTAAATACTAAAATATTGAAAATATTTTCAAATATAATAAAATATTATCGTCTATTAACAATAGATGAAAGTAATTTATTAGTGTCTATCATGGATAAATAAGTGATATTTTGTTATATATTTTTTATTTTTTAAAATTACCGTATAAAAAACACACTTTGGTAATAATCTTTTTTATTCAAATTATAAAGGTAAACAACATTTAAAAAAAATGGCATTACCAATTCGATTGATTGTATTTAGATTATTTTCATTTTGATTTTAGACTTTATTTCTCATTTCTAATTTTTTCCTATGAGGAAAACAAAAAACATGTACGAAAGGAACCAATCATATCAAACGTCAATATCTTCAAATGGCCTACTTCAACTTTCAATTTTTTTCCCTTTGAAAAATAAAAATAATAATGAAAAATGAAAAATGAAAAAAAAAAAAAAAATCTTAATGTCGGCCACGAAAGTTTAGTTCATGAAGTGATGGACGAAGGCGTGGATTAAGCCCACTTCATGGATCCCTGTGTCTCCTTTGTCCTTATTCTATTTCTTTCTATTCAATTGTAATTTTTAAATATCATTTTAAATCTTAAATTAGTTGAATTTTAGTTTCGTATAAATTTAGTCCTTATTTATTATTATTGATTAAAAAAATAATATTTATTAACATTTTCACTTTAAATTTTAAAAAAATATTCAGATATTATATTTTCCTATATAAAATTATTATTATTAAATTAATTTTGATAATAATTGATTTTAAAATATTAAATTTATGATTTTTCTAAAAATACATAGATTAAAAATGGATATCTAAAATACATAGATTAAAACTGAACAAATGAGGAAGTAAATGATATTTTGACCTAATTTTTAGTCTCCATTTAATTTCAAATTAAATATTTAGATTTTAAATATCTAAGATAATGAATATGTAAAATAGTTAATATTTGAAAATTAAATGTTGTGTTTGCAGATTTTGTTGTTGGGATTTAAAATAAAGTGGGAAGGAACTCAAATTTAAAAATTACTGAAGAGTTGTCAGAATCTTGTTTGAATGGATTTAGTTTTATTATAACTAAATAAAATCAAATCTATACTATTATGGTATGTATTGCAGTATTGTACACCAATAAAAGTAATACAACTCAATTCTTTCTCATAATAATATTAAAAATAATACAACTCAATATATATATTAAAAATTTTAATTATAAAATGTATTCCGAAAGCTGTTTTCCTAAGAGAATATTTATTCACTTTGTATCATTCCTTATTTTCCTGTCGAGAATATTTATACCTTATTTATATGGTACTCTTATTCATTTTTAGGATTAACAGCCTTATTTGAAAAGTGTGTAATTTGATAATGTATTTAGGGAGCCTAAGTATGTTGCATTGATGAGATTTCATACAAAACTTGGAGTATTGTTGTGGAAGTGAGGGGAACTCAAATTTAGGGAGAGGCTAAGTTAAAACTGAAGAAGGAGCTATACGTGAGTCTACTTTGGTTGTAATTGTTAAACTCTTTGAAATTTCGTTTCACTTAGCACACAACCCTCAGATGTAGGTGATTTGATTTTGCACCGAATTGGGTTATCAATCTTTGTGTTGTTATTTTTCTCTATTTACTTTCGTGTTCCTTACTTGTCATACATATTGTTTGAGACATCATGTTGTATTCTATGTTAGACCCATCCTCTATTTTTTTAATTATAGTTGAATAACTTTGTCAAAACTCACAATTTCTAATAAACGGTTAGTTCAATGTTATATATATATATATATATATATATATAATCTTATCAATTTTTTACTATAGTACTTTTTCTTTTTAACTTCTTTTAACGAACTTTTAAAAGAAAAATATTCTCAAAAGAAAAATATTTGAAGATAAAATTTGTAACACTAATCTAAATTTGAGGTGTGAGTCGATGAAATTGAAAGTTTGGATAAATTTACGAATATGAAACTTAAAATTTGATTTTCCCCCATTTTCTTAATTAACACTTGAGTGTTAATTAACACTTAATTAACATTTCAATGGGATCAAATCTTTCAGGTTTTATCAGAAAAAAGGAAAAAAAAAAGTGAGATGTCCAATGGAAAATTAACGAGAAGAATAATCAACAATTTTTTTTCAGTGATAAGTCTAATATATCACTCAAGTATTAGTATATAATCAAATCTCAAACAATGAAATTATCATAGGCCATTTAAAATGTAAAAGAAAAAAACCATATTCAATATAATAAATTGGACTCAATAATAGAAAATATTGATTCTATTACTTAATACAGATTTTTTTTTTTAATCATAATGGGATGAAATTAAGGCCTTTTATATAGCTATAACTTATCCAATTTTTTCTTTTCATGCAATTGTTCAAGAAATATATTTATAATTGTTGTTGATCAACTTTATGCAATGTTTTTAAAGATAGATAAGTTAGATCAACAAGTGATTTATTGTGGCTAAATTATCATGGTCAACCTGAATATAACACGATTAATTCTAAATTATTTTGACCTATGATTCTAAATTTAGATTAAGAAAAAAAAACTTTTGTATATTAAAAACATGATTGTAAAAAATTGATTTTCTTTATTTTATTTTTTTAAAAATTATATTTGTCCATGAGTAACAAAAACAACTTTTGAATGCAATTAATAAAGATAAATCACGAAGCCACAAATTTTGGATTATGACATCAATTAACAAATCTATCCACACTCTTTGTATAAGAACTTCCAATTCCAAAAAATATCATATATTAAAGAAAAAAAATAAGTTGATTTGAAATATTGGAAGATTGTAGTTTGGCTTTTCATATTCACCATATTTTGGGAATATATTTAAAATTCTAAAGCATTTCGAATAATGCTCCACTATATATAGTATGTGTTAGTGATAAAAAAGTTTATGATTTAAAAATTCCACTTAGATAAAGTGAATTCAATAGTAATTGACATAACTTTTATGCACAGAAGTCGAAGGTTCGATATCACATCCCAAAAATTAAACTAAAAAAAGTCCTACACCCCTATTATACTTTTAAAAACCATTGAAATGATTATATTTTTTTTCAAAATTGTTTTCGAGAATCGTTCTTAGATGATTAATTAATATTGAAGGCCAACAAGAAATTTATTTATTTTAAAAAGGAAAACATGAGATCATAAAATAATATAGAAATCTGATAGAAAACAATTTCTTAAAACTAGATGGATGGAGCATAATACTAAAATCACTCGAACCTACAATAGTACACCCAAATCCCACTTTGTGTAATTATTATGATTTAAAAAGTTAAGTATATCATTTTGGTCATTATATTTTGAATCTCATTTCATTTTTAGTTATTATAATTTTAAATGCCTAAGTATGTTCTGGTATTTCTTATAAATCTTGAAATTTGTCATTATCATTAGTATGAAATTAGCTTATCTTTGTCAAACTTGGTAAACAATAGGATGATAAGTTTTTTTATTCAACAAAGGACAAAATGTAGATATATTTTTTAAAATTTATGAGCAAAAAGTTAATAAATACTAAAATATTTAAATTTTCTCCCAAAAAAAAAAAAAAACTACTAGTCATTAGTTAATAAACAAAATTAAGAATGATCTTTTTCTGAACCAAACATATCATCAAGATTCTCAAAGATTCCAAATAACTCATACAATACCTAACAAAAAGTACTCTATGCCCACTCAATTAACCAATTTCAATTAAATAAAATTCTTAAAGAATATTTTACCTACCAAAAAGTAAGAATAAAAAATCTAATTATATATATTAGTTGTACAAAATGAGTTACTATAAAATATCTTTATTATTTTTAAAAACAATATATTTCCAAGCAAACTTTGAATAATTTATTTAAAAAGTTAAGAAAGCAATTCCACATCCATCCACTCAAACAAAATATCTTAGAAGATAAATTAAGAGAGTTGAAATATACAAAATGACAGTAAGAAAGCCACTCAAATGATGTTTCAGAAGATTAATAATTTAAATGAATTTGGTGGAAAGAACTATATTATAGAGGCAAATTTTTTCCATTGGCCATTTCAAGATAAATTGTGGACACAAGGATTAACCCACTGTAAAATTATTTTACTCTCTTTTTTCTGTTTTAACTTTTTCTTTTTGTTGGACTCTTTCCAACTAAAATATAGCCAACAATTTGGTGGTGATAACCATTAAAAGTGATTTGGATTTATTTGGTTAAAGGTTAAAAAAAACACTTTTGGTCCCTAAATTTTTATGAAAGTACAATTAGACCCTAAATTTTAATTCGTAACAATTTAGTCATTGGGCTTTCAATTTTATAACAATTTAATCCTTGAACTTTAATATATCACAATTTAGTTCTTATACTTTTAAATTCATAACAATTCAATCCCTTACGTAAACAAATTTATTTAAATTAGATATCAATTTTTATTATTTTTATGATGTAACTTTGTATTTTATAAAAAATATCGAGTTTCTAATTAGTTTCTCGTTTTATTTAGCAAGAAATCTCATTAAATGTTAACACTAATTCCTACAATAAGGACTAAATTGTTACAAATCTTAAGATACAAAGACTAAATTGTTGCATAGTAAAGTTCAAGGACTAAATTGTAACAAAACTGAAAGTTTAGGGACTAAATCGTTATGAACCAAAGTTCAGGGACTAAAAATGATGTTTAATCTTTTGAAAATATTGAAAGTACTTTTGGTGTTAAAATCACTTCTTATCTCAAATCTTTTGCGCTACAATTTATAAGAAGAAAAATTTGGGTGTAGCTGGATTTGCACCAATCTTTTGTGCGACTCGACTAGCACCCAAAATGTGCCACATGACACTTCTCTATTTTTTTAAAAAATATATTTATAATATTTTTCTCTGTGTGTAAAAGAGCGGGAGAATATGAGATTAGATACAACCTATTGCTCTAATAAAAATACTTTAAAAAAAGCAAAAAAGACTTACAAATGCTAAGTTATTTGATATGTATCTTATCAATTACAACTTTTATCTAATTAAATTATTTTGAGTGTCTTTGATGGTATGTTTGGGAGTGATTCTAAAATGGTGAAAATCACTTTTGTCATTTTTAGAGTCACTCTAAAAAATGTTTTTAAGCATTTAAAATGATATAAAAATTGTAC
Organism: Benincasa hispida; assembly: GCF_027475165.1. NCBI lineage: Eukaryota > Viridiplantae > Streptophyta > Magnoliopsida > Cucurbitales > Cucurbitaceae > Benincasa > Benincasa hispida. Next base: position 47,892,839 of record NC_143488.1, read on the forward strand.
TTAAAATTGTAAATAATTAAATATAAAATCAATTTTGAATGAGTAAATGTGTATCTCAAGGTGATTTTGATTACGAAAAAAAGTAATTTTTATCAATTTTAAATTATCAATCCTAAACATACATTGACGCTATGTTTACTTCCTTATAAACATAATTCATCAATGATAATTTGAAACGTGGGTCCCATTCAATTACATTTGTTGTGTTGTTTACTAGTGTTTTGCAATCGTAATTAAATGTGAGCCTCACTATAAGATCCATAATCAATAAACCTAATCTTATTGTGGAGGGGAGGGACATCAATCCAATTACATTTAATTATTACATGGGGCCTACACCTTCTTTTTTACTAACTTTTCATCATTCATCCTTTTCATTAAGTTTTCCTATGGAAGTAAACAACACCAATAAATTTTTTTTATTACGATTGCATCAATGTGTTGTAAACACTATAAAAAGAATCTCATTTCCTTTGTAATTAAGACCTATTACAATTGATACATGAATGTAAACTCAATATGATCATGACAAATTTTTATTACGAATTAGTAAACATAGTCTTTGGATCCGCATTTAGGTAAAAAGTGTTACCATATGTTTTTTTTTATCACGAGGCACTTTAAATGCTTAATTTAAAAAAAAATTCAAAAGTGTAGCACCCCAAGATTAGGATTGGAACCAATATTCAAAATTCAGATTCAACACCTGATAGTTCCAACATTTTCTTATATCTTTATGATATTATAATTTCATTTTTACTTGTCTTGAACTACTTCTAAGAGTGAAGACTATCTCCACAGACCAACACCGATCTTTTTAGTATGCTTTGTTCTCACTTATATGTTTCTAGAAAAATTTTCAAGAGGTCACCTAACATGGAATAATTCTAAGCTAAGCATGCTTAACATTGTAGTTCTTAGGTTGAGCCATTGAAAAAGAAGGTGATCGTGTTGGTATATAGGGTGGTAGATATCACTTTTTTTTAAGTCTTTCTTATCCATACTTTTATATCTTTAGGATATTTCTCATTCATATGTGATTCTTATTCATTTATATATCCCTACTCTGCTTGACGATTACAAGAAGTCGTTTTAAGTTGCACCAAAATATGATGGTTTTAAGTAGAAAGTGCGTTTGATCCCAATAAATAATTAAAAATGTTTTTACCACTCATAAACTAATCTTTGGTTTACTTTAAACCAATGATGTCTAGCTTCTATGCCATACCATTTTTTCCACTCATAACTTCAATGTCATACCATTTTTCTTAGCAACTTTTTCCTTCATGTGCACGTTTACCTTCACTCTCATTAAATACATTTTTTTTACTATAGTTAACTCTACACATACTTTCGAACGTGTGGATGATGAAGACTATAAACTTAGTCATGTTGATAAAATCGTTGAATACTAAATGAAAATGAAAAGTCGTGTTTATCTTTTTTTTTTTTTTTTTTTTTTTTTTTTTTGAAGTATTGTAATTAAAGTGTGGGGTGGGGGAATGGACCCTCAAACTACGAGGTTGATAGTATGAACATTATGCCAGTTGAGCTACGTTCTTGTTGGCATGCTTATCCTATTTTGTAATTTCGTAGATGTACTTGAAAATTAATTTTATATTTATATTTTGATTGTTATTTTCGTAGTAGGAAAAAATAAAAAAGAACCCTTATTGATGATAGAAAATGGAATGATCATCACTAAGAAACCAAAAGGATATTGAAAGTGAAATGGACATTAGAGTACTAGTTTCCAATCATGAACCCTAAACACACTAAGGAATTTGAAGGGGATGGTTTTGACATGGAAACTTCGACATTCAAAATTAATATATACTATCGTACGTTCTGATTGTATTGTCTCTTTCAACTAAGTCTTAATTGTGGTAAAAAGTGACCATTCCAGAGATATCCCATATAGTTGAATGCACTATTATGATTATACATATATTATATCTTCGTATGATATAATATTTTCTTTTCAATTGATGATAACACACATTAAATCTTAGGTGCGAGAGTAATTGTGATAACATATATAAATAACAATTAAGAAAAATAATCACGACTATGGCAAAAAGTATAGTTCAACAAGTGTCTATTATAGTTATCTTCAATTAACTACTAAATCAATAATCATTTATATAAATCACCTATACCACACTAATCGAAGAACTATGCTTGATTAAGCTAAAATGAGTTATTACTCTAATAACTAGCAAATAAATTGATTGTCGATCCTAATTTACAATTACTTAAATGATCTTTACAACCTCAAACTTTATTAAATCTAGCTACTCTAAAAAATTCCATAATAATTGAGATGTTTTCACGAATCATGTCATAACATTCTAGTTTTTCACGTTTATACTTTATATTTCCCCAAAACCCATAAAAGCTAATCAACAAAAGCTAATCAAATAGTCCTTCTCATTGGGAGTACTAACAATCTCTCATATATGCTACAAAAGAGAGAGTCTCTAGCATACAAATAAATATAATAATACTTCTATTAATGTGAGACTCTTTAGGTGAAACGAAAAAAAAAGGCTCTACTCTTGACCGGCAATATAACTAAATATATAATAACTACTTTTAAGGTTTGAAAAAGAAAGAAAATTGAAAATCTTTTTTTTTCCTCCTACCATCTTCTACATTTCTCTTTCTTACTCGTTAATAAATTCAATGGCATGTGGTTAGCAGGGGATTACTCTCATTTTGCTTTCAGTATATGCAAGCATCATTCGAAACCAAATATAAAGTCAAATAATTAAGATAAACGTTACGATCGATCATATCATTATATAAATACGAAAACGAAAACGTGTCTATAATGGGATTTGGTTTGAGATTTAAAGAAGAGAGGAGGGGGGGAAGGTTTTTGCTTAGTGGTTTCATTTCATATATATCATGGTGTTTCCAAAGTGGTGAATGGCCACGCCCAACAGCTATGGTGGGGGTGTTAATGCCCTAATTCTAATTTTTGCTTCTACAACACAACAATAATCATTAAAAAACATAAAACATTTTGCTGTTTTCTCGGTTATTTGTCTTTTCAATCGTGTACTATAGAGGCCGCCGGACCCCTGGCTAGTCATTACTACAATTCATATCTATATTTTTTTTCCTAATTTAGAAAATTTTGGACCACAACTTTATTTGTGTTTGATATTTATGTATGGTGGGTGAAAGGGAATCGAATATGGATGTTTGGATGTATGTCATTTTGAAATTGTTTAGGTAGAATCGTATATATCTCCATATAATATGATATTCTTTAGTTTGGACATAAGTTATCGTAATTTTATTTTTGTTTTCAATTAAAAGAGACATTGATATACTAGAGTGGATTAGAAATGCGATTGTCCCTCAATCTTATATATTCTTAATTTTTGTCAATGTTAGACTTTGGTTGCAACTCTCGTAACATAAATTATTCATGAGTGCTTACACATCTTTTGATTGGTTGAATATTGATACTCCCAACTTAAGCTATTAATATTAGCTCGTATGGATGGCTATTTTTCTTCCCTTTTTTTTTCTTTATTTTTCTAAGACATAAAAAAAAGATAAAATGAGTGCATTAATTCTAATTTGAGACTCCCAAACTATACAATCTTCGAGATTTCAAACAAAATGAGAGAGGTGAATGAATTTAAGACTTTTATCCAATATGATGTTTTTTTTCCTTTTGAGTTTAAGTGAGAGTAGAAAAATTTGAATTAAAATAAATTTTGGAGCCAACCCTTCCTTCCCTGAAGCTAGAGCTGAAATGGAAAAATGGTTGAAAGAACAAGGGAAGCTGCTAGCCAAGTTACAAGAAGAGTTGCAGAAAGTAAAGGGTCGGGGCTCGAAGCCACAACTTCCGCCTTAATAGGCGGTGCTCTTGGAAGTGAACAAGGGTACTTGATTGCTACATAGCTTCATCAGCAACAATAGTGATCTAGGACTTGAAGTAAGGAATTCACCTAGAGCTTCTATGCTTGAAGGCAGTAAGCCAATACTGTTTGACTAGCTAAATGAACTTTCCGATTCCACCCCGTCCCTTTTTTATGCACATGCATATACATAGATAGACATAAAGGTGTACAGTCCAGTCAAAATCTAAGGTTCTTGTTGTTCATTTGCTGATTGTTCTCTTACTTGCTCTAGTGGCTGGCAAACGCCAACCGAGAGGAGAGAACTCAAAAGGATAGGCGAGTTTAGTTTGAGTGTTCATCGATTGGGTGGATCTATATGCTCTGAGGGAGTGAGACGAGGTGTAGTGTAGTCTGGTCAGCGCATCTGTTTTGGGTACAGAGAGCCATAGGTTCGAATCCTGTCACCTTGATGTGGTATTCTCAAGGGCCAAAGTGCAAGCCCTGTAGCCTATCCATGGTTAGAAAGGCAAGCAAATAACACACATTAGGGAAAAAAAAAAAAGAGAAGATCTTCATTTTTTTTAATAAGCTTGATAGCTTCCATTGGTGTAAAGCAAGTGAAGTGGTGTTTGATGTGCCGACCATTAGCAGCACCTTCCCAGTCAAGTAATGGCCTCGAGAAGCGGTCCTCCATTGTAGGCTAGCCAAATAAATGGCAACCAACTTTGTATTGAACAAGGTAGATATCCTAAAATGCCAGAGATTATGTCTCTCTGGGTTAGGTTGCACCAACCTAACTCTACATAGTTTATTAAATATTGGCCTATGGGCCAATTAAACAAACCACTAAATCATTGTCCTAAGGAAGTCCCATCAGGGGAGAATTGCTATGTCTTTTGGAAAATCATAATCTACGCAATTACCAATACCCAAGTGACTGAAATCCAGGAGAATATGCCCCTTCCTTTAAGCTAAGCCGCCCACCTAAGTCCTAATCCTTCACCATCTAATTCGGTTTCTCCCTTCACTAAGCTTGCTTAGATTGAACTCCTTTCTATCTATAGAAAATCCTCTGTTTATAGTGGTTAATCGCCCCGCCCCATGCTTGTCTTCTTAAGTTAAGTGAGGTTTTCAATTTATTACTCCTATGAGTATGTGAAGGCCATCTTTCGTAGTTCACCTTGGACATTTTTTTATATGACGGTTGAGCTCCACATTGTTCCTCTCCCTCTCGATCGAGTTGTCAAACAAAACTCTCCTTAATAGAAGGGTATCGCCCCAAGCTCCTTTAGAGCAAGGCTTTTAGGCTTTTCCGGCTTCATTGACTTAGCGGAATAATCAGCTGACGCAACTCTTGGTCAAGCTGTTTTCATCTACTTATACTTAACTTCGTATCGTACCCAAGAGAATCAGAATTATAAAAAGTACATGGACTTGGATCCAAGATCACAATATTTGGAATAAGTGTTGGAGGTCGATTCGGATACCCCACCCTTATTATAGAGGAGAGTTTGGCACTGAGTTGCCCTTAGTTAGGAGGTTGACCCTTATAACATAAGGTCTTTCACTCGAAAAAAGAGGTTTTACCTATCCCACTGCTCCATTGTACTTATGAAACTACTTATCATCTACTAAATCTCTTTGCACAATGCAATTTTGTTGAAAGATGAATGTGGTATAAATTTGGGGTGGTGTTTATGGCACATGGAGTGACAGTGGCTCGCACAAGTCGAGTGAGAAGGAGAACTTTCTCTCTCTCGCCTCCCTATGACGTCTAGTAGGTAAGGCTTTGGCAACGGAAGTACATCAAATTTTCTTCTTAATTTTCTTCCATTGAAAATGGATATCTCATACATTTGACCTAACAAGAAACATGATATATATAACTTGACTATAGTTAAACTAGTTAAAACTTATGCCATGACTAAAATATTAGAGGTTACATCGACAATCGCAATAGAAAAGCATTTGTGATTCTTATTAGTTTTTAGGATCACATTTTTTGCTATAACTATAGTGATTTTTTGGCACCAATTTTTTTTCTTAAAAAATAACAAGTTAGGTTGCGTTTGATAAATATAATTAGGTTTTGGTTTTTAAAAACTAAGCTTATAGACACTATTTTCACCTATTGATTTATTTGTGTATTGTTGTAGTTGGTAGATAATATTTTCTTTTATTATGTTGGATTCCTTGTCTCTAACTTTAGTAAGATCCTTTCCTTATTGGTAGTGATCTATTGGAAGATTTTTTTCCTTCTTTATTGTTGTTGGTTATGGCCTCTTGACCTTATGAATGAGATGTATTTATTTGGTTTTTTAGGGCATTTTAGGTTAGTTGCCTATACCCTTTGATTAGAGCTTTCTTGTTCAAAAAGGTTTGGTGAAAAAATTGTGGGATTGTACGTGAATTACTTTGTGAAATTAAGCAGACGTTCTCAAAAGCAGGTTTTGAAAAAGCAGTCGTTTGTAGAGTTGTTAAAGACATCAAGTGAGTGATTATTCATTTGAAGGTACAACAATTTTAGGGGGAGCCTAATTCTGCAGACTCATTGAAGAACATATTGATGTTAGGGGGAGCCTAACTTGCTCACTAGTAATTCAGTTATGTCTAAACTAATTTTATGTAATTTTAGATGAAATGTATGTTGTAGAACTAATTAAATACTAGTGAATTTATTTTCACCTAGACGTAGAGCCTCCCAAACATAGGTGTAATTATACCAAACTGGGTTAACAAATTTCTGTGTTTTCTATCTTTCTCTTATCTCTCTCAGCTGTTGTTGTTTTTGTCTGTGACATTTTTCTTGGCTTACGACATCATTGTGATTCATCATTCTTTATTTCAATTGGTATTGGAGTGGGTTGATTTCCTTTATTGAGTTCTCAATGGAGTGATTAAAGAAGGTAGATCTACATCTTGACCACCAGTTCTTGATGGGACAAACTACTCCTATTGGAAGGCTCGTATGATTGCTTTTCTTAAATCCATAGACAACAAATCATGGAAGGTGATTCTCAATGGGTGGATACACCCAACTATGATAGAAAAAGATTGTATTGTTGCTTTAAAACCTGAGAAGGACTGGACTGAAGAAGAAAACCTAGCCTCGCTAGGAAACTCACAAGCACTAAGTGATATTTTCAACAGTGTTGATCAGAATATTTTTAGGTTAATCAACACATGTATTTGATGGAATACACAAGCATGCAATGGAAGCAAACAGAATCAATAAGTGCTCTAATTACATTTAATTTGAGTTCTAAAGTATGCTATTTCAAAAAATTGAAGAGGGTTTCAAGATGAACATACCTTTGATGATTTCTCCTAAATCCAAGTTTCTCTTCATGTGTTTTCAGCTCCAAATTGACAGTGAACCACCAAGAGATCTTCTCTACTATTCTCAACCTTGAAATTGAATGGTAGAACTCGAATTTAAGTGAATTTGGTGAAGGAAATTGAGAGAGTTTGTGAGGAAGAAGATAAAGTAGCAGAAACCCAATTTCTCCAGCTCAAATTCCTCTTCTTCACCTTCAATTCAGCAAATTGTGAAGGTTTTATATATCTTTAGCATGCAAGCACTCCTCATAAGCTCAATAGCAGTAGCTGTTTGAAGATTTAATGGGATTTGTGTGTGATTGGAAAAAGAACACCTTCTACTTAAGGTGTTTGTGAGCAAAACCCATTTAATCCAATTTTTCCATTTTTTCATTTCAAAAATAAATTAATTAAAAAATGATTTAATTAATTCATAATTAATCAAATATCAAAATCCAATTTCTTAAATTGAATTTAAAATTGGAAATTAATTTGAATTTTAATTAATTCAACATAATTAATTAATTAATTAATTTAATATAAAATTAATCACACATCACATTTTAAACATGAATCCTATTCATGCTATAAATATTTAAATCAATATTAAATATTATAAACTCTCCAATTTTGTTTAATTTCATAAATTAAACGTTAAGTAATTATATCAAATATAATTGTACAAACCCTAATTTGAATTTGAACTTATCCAAATTCAAACCCTAATTCAATTTTAACAATTCAAATTCATATCATTCCAAATTCACTCAATTTAATAATTTAAGGTGTTCATGTTTTACAAGCTAGTAGAGGGACCTTATGGACCTACAGATTATGAGCTTCAACGATTAAGATTAATTGGCTAACACTCTTTAGACCAAGTCAATCATTATTCGTTAACTATCAAGTCACACCACTATAGTGAAAGAGTAAAACAACATGCAGCGGAAGTATCAAGGATCCATAAGCTTTCTAATTCACTAAATTTAGCAAAAACTAAAATATGCTCTTCTCAAAAAATGGGTTTTCTGAACATACCTTTAATGAACTCTCCAAGAAAACGCCTGTTCAGCTGTTGTCTTCTTTTGTTATCAACGTGAACCACCTCAAAGCCTTCCCTATTATGCTCTTGGAGCTTTAGGAAGAGTTGTGGGACTCAAGAACAACTTGAAGATGTAAAGAAACCAGATAAACTCACAGCAGCACAGCTAAAGAAGACAGTTTCTTCTTCAGAGAAAATTCTCTCAAAATTCTGTGATTATCATCTACTCCAACAACTCCAATCTACTTTATATATATGATGAACATGCAAAGAGATGGAGTGCATGGCTTGCAGCTCATGCTTGGAGAATCAAAGTCAAGAAAATAATGTATTTTGTGTGAGCATAAAGATGATGGTAATGGAAAATACCCATTTTCCATTTTTGTGCAACATGCAAACGATTTTCCAATTTCTTTTTAAAACAAAAAATGATATTAAATCATTTTAATTCAAAATTTTATTTTCTTAAATTAATTTAAAAAATTAATTAATTTAATATCAAATATTAAATTAATTTTTGCACAATAATCATCTTTATATTTTTAAATCATATTTAAATATTTATTCTCTAGTTCCGTTTATTTTGAACATTTCAAATTAATCTCTCAAGCTACCCTAAAGCTTATCCATTTACAAACTAGTAGGGGGACCTCGCGGACTTACAGATCATGAGCTCCAACGATTTGAGATTAATCGGTTAAACTCATTAGTTCGATCTAACCCCCATTCGTTAACTAATGGGACACTCTACTATAACCCATAGTTGAACTACCCTCACTGTAGATATATTATGTCAACTTAATAACCATAATCAGTAAGTCGATCCTTCACAGGTTGTTTGTAATCACAGCTAGGTCAAAAATACCGTTTTACCTCTGTGACCACATCTTGTTCCTTAAGTTTCTACTGATTCTCTAATGAACAATTCTAATTCATAATCTCTATGAATCAAATCCTTTCTCTATCATGAGAAGGCAGGGCCCCGATTGTTCAAGACCTGGAGTCAGTACTTAAGAGAACAACCTATCTGCTAACCCTAAATAGAGTAGAAGTGAATTCCATCTTGCAAGGCTATGTCCCTAGCTATTCATCTGGTCTTATCCCAAAATGGTAAGCTTATTGAGCAGTGTTGTGGGACTACTCTCACTGTTTGTAGATCAAAGGATAATCCCAAACAAACAGGAGTTCATAGCTAGCTCAGGATTAAGATCGAGTTAACCTAGGTTATATAATAAATGAATAGTCAGTTTTAACAGTAAACAGTCATTATAAAGAAAAGTGACTATTTTCGTGGTCCAGTCTAAGATGCCCACACTCTCATGTCTCAACATGAACGATTTGTGGATCACATTGTTTGTAGCACCTTACAACTTTTTGTAACAACTATAGAGTGGGCTGCATCCAATAGTGTTACCAAGATGAGATGTCCAATTTGATCCATATACTTATTAGACCATTTAGGCTATATATTGTCAACTTGATCCTGTTTATGTCACTACATAAAGTTACAACATTCAGACTATAGCCAAGGATACGTTTATTGGATTTTCATAATAAGATGCAAAATCAACAAGTCATTGTTATTGATTAAATAAAATGTTTAACACAAACTGCGAGTTCTAGGACATTCTCAACATATAGCTCGACAGTTGCACTCTTCTCACTGTAGATATATTTGAGTTCATATGATTTAACCATAACCAGTAAGTCGAACCTCCATAGGTTGTTCGTAATGACGATTGGATCAATAAGTTGTTTTACCCCTGATATTACGTCTTGTTTCTTAAGTTTCTACTGATTCTCTAATGAACAATTGGTTTATGATCTAATCACTAACCAGATCCCTCTTGGGCTAGTGAGAGGATGGGGCCCTTTGTTCAAGACCTAGAATCAGTACTTAAGAGAACAACCTTTCTTCTTTCCCTAAATCTGGTAGGCGTGAATTCCATCTTGCACCCTATGTCCCTAACTATCTACTTGGTCTTACCCCTGAAATGAGAGGCTTATTGAGACGATGCTGTTGAGCCAACCCTCATCCTTGCAAATCTAAGGATAATTCCGAATAGACAGAAGTTCATAGTTAGCTCAGGATTAAGATCGAGTTACCTAGGTCATCAAAGAGAAATAGTAAGTCTTTAGTTATAAAGCAAGAGTGACTTATTTCTTGGTCCGATCTTATGCAAACTCATTGCATAGGACGCTCCCACTTCTCATATCAATACATGAATGAATCTGGATTAGTTTGTTTGTAGTATCTTTACAACAACTTGTAACAGCTACAGGGTAGGCTGCATCCAGTAGTGTTATCAGAATAAGGTACCTAAACTTAATCATATACTGTAGACCGTTTTGGCTATTTACTCGAACTTGATCCATCTCTATATCTCTACATAAATTTCAAGTATTCATATAATAGTCATGGATCTTAGTTTATTAAATTTAGACTTTATGAAAGCAATTAATAGATTCAATGCCTTTGTAAATGGATCAGCAACGTTGTGCTCTGACGCGATCTTCATGACTATCACATCACCGCAATGCACAATCTTCCTGGTTAAATGATACTTCTATTCGATATGCTTGCCTCTTCGGTGACTCCAAGGTTCCTAAGAATTTGCCATAGCCTCGTTGTTATCACTATAGAGTATCATCGGCAAAGACATATTTGGAACAACTTCCAAATCGTTAAGGAACTTTAGAAGCCAAACAACCTCTTTAGCAGCTTCACAAGTGGCTACGTATACGGCTTCTATAGTGGAGTCCGTGATGCATCTCTGCTTGATGCTTCGTCAAACTAAAAGCCCTTCATTCAGAGTGACCACTGACCCTAATGTCGATTTTTGAGAATCTCTATCAGTCTGAAAGTCAGAGTCTGTGTATCCTGTAAGGATCAAATCCTTATCTCCATACATGAGCATATAGTCTCTCATTCTTCGAAGATACTTGAGGATCGTTTTGACTGCCGTCAAGTGATCTAATCTTGGATTGGACTGATATCGACTGACAATCCTTACTACATAGCAAATGTGAGGTCTAGTACATAACATTGCATACATAAGGCAACTAACAGCCGATGCATAGGGAATTCATCTCATTTCCTCAACCTCTTGAGGTGTCTTAGGACATTATTCTTTAGACAAAATAATTCTATGCCTGAAAGGTAATAAACCCCTATTGGACTTTTGCATCGAGTACCTGATCAAGGTCAATCTTTTGTTCTTACCATTCCTTATGATTTGGATCCCTAGAACAAACTGTGCCTCTCCTAAATCTTTCATTTGGAATTAGGTGGCTAGCCACTTCTTAATGTCAGTCAAAAAACTTACATCATTCCCAATGAGTAGGATATCATCAACATACAGAACAAGGAAAGCTACTAAGCTGTTGATAATTTTCTTGTAAACATAAGGCTCATTAACATTCTGATCAAAGCCAAATGATTTGATCGCACTATCAAATCTAATGTTCCAAGATCAGATGCTTGTTTCAGCCCATAAATGGACCTATTAAGCTTGCAATTTAATCTTGATTTGGATCAATGAACCCTTTTAATTGAGCCATGTAGATGGTCTTCTCAAGATTACCATTTAAAAAGACAGTCTTGACGTCCATTTGTCATATCTTATAATCATAACATGTGGCTATGGATAAGAGAATCCTGATAGAATTCAACATGACAACATGTGAGAAAGTTTCCTCATAGTCCGCTCCCTCGACCTGGGTATAACCCTTTGCCACAAGTCTAGCCTTAAAGGTCTGCACCTTTCCTTTTACACCTCTTTTCTTCTTGTAGATCCACTTACAACCTATAGGTTTTACCCCATAGGCTGATCCACAAGTTCCCAGACGGAATTGAAGTATATAGACTTCATTCCTTGATTCATGACTTTAATCTACTCATCTTTGTCAACATCTTCTATTGTTTGCTTATAAGACAATGGATCCTCAACCGCACCATCATATATAATTAAGTTAAATTAATTATATCACATATAATTAATTCCCTCAATTAATTTGAACAATTCAAATTAATCCAAAATTTATTCTCAATAATCCCTGTTGAGTTACAGAGGGGACTAGAGATGTCCACGGGGTGGGGTGGGGATTGGGAAGGATAGGGAAGGCTTCCCCATCCCCGTCCCCACGAAATTCCTCGCAGGGATCGGGGTGGGGATTCCTCGCGGAGAATTCGCGGAGATCGGGTTCCTCGCGGGAATAATTTTCCTATTTATTTTTTTAGTATATTCATTTTTAGCAATTTTTTTTATTCTCAATCAAATAAAAATATTTATATCAAATGAGTTATTTTCAATAATTTTTTCATTCAAAGAAAATAGTATAAAAATTCATTATAAAAATAATACTATTATATGTATAAAAATAAAATTTAGTCCTATAATTTCTAAAAGTAAAGTTTAAATATTACAATATCATAGACAAGCTTTTTATTTAAATATTACAACATTTATGGCTTAAGGTAGAAAGTCTTAAATGTTAAAACAATTTAGAAATGTATTAAAGTACGAAAAAGGTTGAAATGAAAATTGAAAATAACTAACTTTTTATACCACAATTTTTGTAAAAAGTATATAGATAAAATAATAATAATAACTATTATAACTATTATAATTATTCAATGGTACTTGAATAATTAATTAAACACCTTTAATTAAATTATTCAACATCCATTAACCGTCGGTCACTCTACTAAAGATCGACAACTGTACTCTTCGCAATATAGATATATTTCTTTGTCCATTGGATACCAATCAACAGTGTGTGACCCTTCACAAATTGCTCGAAAGTACAACTGGGCCAAAATTACCGTTTTGCCCTTATAGTTTCATCTAAGTCCTTAAGTATATTTGATCCCTCTAATGAACAATAAGTCATAGTTCTATTATGACCAAACCCCTCTTGGCCTAAGAGAGGGTGTGGTGCCACATTATTCAATCCCGAAATCAGTTCTTAAGGGAGCAATTTATCTACTTACCTAGACGTTAAGGAATGAGTGAATTCGTCTTGTGTAGTTGTGTTCCCAACTCTTCAATCAGACGGATTCCAAAAATGGTAGGCTTATTGAGTCGGCGATCTAACCACTCTCACCCATACAAATCAAAGGACTACCTTCATAGGCAGGAGTTCACAACTCACTCAGGATTCAGGTCATGTCAGTTATAGTCATCCTGGTGAATTAGACTAGTCATTTCGTGGTTCAATCTTATACAAACTCCTTTGTATAGAACACCCTCGCTCACATGTCTCTACATGAATTATAAGGATCAGATCATTTGTAGCACTTTACAACAATTGTAATATCTACAAAGTGGATCGTATTTGTGTCACTAGGATAAGGTGCCCAACCTTATCCATCTACTACAAACCATTTAGGCTATCACTTAAACATGATCCACCTGTATGTTTCTACATATATGCTTAAGCTACAGAAGGTAACTTTGGATGTTAGTTTATTAGTTTATGGGTTAATGCTACTAAATATCAAATAAAATATCTCATATTTTATTAAATAAATAAATTATTTGTACATCATATTACAAACTAAAGGATCCACGAGGTTTAGGGCATCAACTCCAACAATCTTCACTTGTCCTAAAGCTAGTGAGGTGTACATCATAAAAGTCATACTAAAATACAAGTATACAAAATATTAAACTAGGGCATAAAACACGCCCACTTGCCCTAGACTAGATGTGGCCTGTTCTGTAGACCCATACTCTGCATGTGACCTTCAAACACCTTAACCGTGAGGGCCTTTGTAAATGGATCAACAGTGTTGTGCTCAGAAGTTATTTGTGTGATGATCATGTACCTTCGATGCATAATCTCTCGGATGAGATGATACTTCCACTCTATGAGCTTTCCGCAACAAGACTCATAGGTCTCGGGAATAACAACACCGCTATTATCACAATAAAGGGTGATGGCCTTTGACATGTCTGGAACCACTTCTAAACCAGTCAAGAATTTTCTTAGCCACACAGCTTCCTTAACAGCTTCACAAGTCCCTACGTACTCAGCTTCCATAGTGGAGTCAATAATATACCTTGCTTGGTGCTTCTCCAAACTATTGTCCCTCCATTAAGAGTAAATATTGATTCTGATGTAGATTTCCTAGAATTCTTATCAGTCTGGAAATCAAAGTCTGTGTATCTTGTAAGGATCAGATCCTTTGAACCATACACGAGTATGTAATCCCTCGTTCTCCATAGATACTTGAGGATGTTCTTAATGGTGGTCCAGTGATCATAACCTGGATTAAACTGATATCTATTGACTATTCCTACCGTATAGCAGATGTCAGATCTATTACATAATATTGCATACATCAGGCTACCAACAGCCGATGCATAGAGGATCCATCTCATTTCTTCAACTTCTTAAGGTGTCTTAGGACACCGTTCCTTAGACAATATAACTCAATGCTTGAAAGGGAGTAAACCTCTCTTGAAATTCTGCATCAAAAACTTCACAAGCATCTTATCAATGTACGATGCCTGAGATAGGGCCAACGTTTTGTTCTTCTGATCTCTAAAGATTTGAATGCCCAGAACAAACTCGCCTCTCCTTAATCTTTCATTCAGAATTGAGTCACTTGCTAATTTTTAATTTCAGTCAGCATGCCAACATCATTCCTAATGAGTAGGATATCGTCTACATACCGCCCTAGAAAAGCTACTGAACTGTTGATGATTCTCTTGTAAACACAAGGCTCATCAACATTCTTATCAAAGCCATAAGATCTTATTGCAATACAAATATTATATTCTAAGATCGAGAAGCTAGTTTCAATCCATAAATGGACCGATTAAGCTTGCAAAATTTTTGCTTTTGACCTTGGGTTATGAATCCTTCAAGTTGCTCCATATGCCAAATCTTAATAGTCATAATATGAGACAATGGATGGGAGGATCTGGATAAACTTCAATATGGCAATAGGTGAGAAAGTCTCCTTATAGTCGACTCCCTCAACTTGGGTATAACCCTTTACCACAAGTCTAGCCTTGAAGGGCACATTCCCATCAACACCTCATTTTCTCTTGTAGATTCACTTGCAACTTATAGGTTTAACCCATCCAGATTGATCTATAAGATCCCAAATAGAATTGAAGTACATAGACTCCATTTCGAGATCGATAGCTTTGATCCACTCATCTTTGTCAACATCCTTCATTTCCTTCTTGTAAGACAATGGATCCTTAACATCTTCGTCAACATCCTTCATTTCCTTCTTGTAAGATAATGGATCCTTAACATCTTCGTCAGCTACGATAGCCAGGGTTTCTGTTAAACCCATATAACCAACAGGTGGATTTTTAACCCTTCCACTATGTCGAGGCTCCCTCAACACTTGAGGTAGATTTGACCTAATAGATGATCCAACTTCAAAACTCTTGTTAAGGTATTGAGTTCTTCAACAACTTTTGTTGAAGGTTCAATAATTTCATTGGAAAATTCATTCAACACAATCTTACTGCAGGGTTTATGCTCCCTTAGGTGGTCATCTTCTAAAAAGGTAGCGTTTGTCGACACAAACACCTTATTATCCTTACGATCGTAGAAGTAGTCACCTCTCATTCCTTTAGGGTAACCTACAAATGGGCACAATTTTGAACAAGGTTCCAATTTCTTAGGATTTGCCTCAAGCACATGTGCTGGGCAACCCTAGATCCTGAAATGGCGTAATCTACCTTTACGACCATTCCATAATTTCAAAGGTGTTCCAGTAACACTTTTGGAGGGAACATAGTCAAAATGTAAGTTGTAGTTTGTATTGTATAACCCCAAAATGAGTCAGGTAGGGAAGTATAACTCATCATAGATCGAACCATTGTCGAGGTGTACCAAGTGTCGTGAGTTAGGATACAATTCCATGTTTTATAAAATAGTTTTGAAATTTTAGATCCAAATACTCTCCACCTCGATCAGATCAAAATGTTTTAATGGTTTTATTTAATGCGTTTTCAACTTCAGGCTTGTACTCCTTGAACTCCTTGAACTTTTCAAGGGCTTCAGACTTATGTTGCATTAGATAAACATACTCATATCTGGAATAATCATCAGTAAAAGTGATGAAATATTCAAACCCTTCTTTTGCCTTAACATTCATCGGACCACAGAGGTCTTAATATATAAGTTCCAAGGGTTCTTTGGCCCTGTGACATTTTCCAGTAAAAGATCTTTTAGTCATTTTGCCTCCAAGGCATGACTCATATACATGTAAAGAACTTTCTTCTAACTCGTTTAGAAGTCCATTCTAGACCAGTCTCTCAATCCTATTGAGATTTATGTGTCATAATCTTAGGTGCCAAAGATAGACATTTTCTTTAGGAGAAATTTTAAGTCTTTTTTTATGAGTGACCGCAACTTTAAATAGTTTAGTATTTATGAGGGATTTAGTTGCTAAAGGTCTTAGCACAAAAAGATTATCTTCCAGCTTAGCAGAACAAAGTTCTATACGATTATTAGAAAGAAATGCTTTATTCATAGAAAAATGTACAGAATAATTTTTTTCAATCAAACACTTTATAGAAATTAAGTTCCTCTTTAAGTCAGGAACAACAAATACATTTTCTAATAAAATATATCTATTCTATAAAGCAAGTCGGAGTCCTCCCACTGTCATAGGTGAGATGGTGTGACCAGTTCCAACATGCATCGTCATTTCCCTAGTCTCTAGTTGCCGCTAGGAACTAATTCTCTGAAATGAAGAACAAACATGGTTAGTGGCGCTTGAATCTATTATCTTGGCTGAATCATTATTCTCCACTAAACAAGTTTCCAAAACAAGTAAATCACATTTATCTTGTTTGGCCTTCTTCTTTTTTGCCAAGTATTTGGAACAATTCCTCTTCCAGTGTCCCTCATGGTTGCAATGGAAACAAATTCCCTTTGCAGCCTTAGCCTTCTTGCCAATATGGGCATCAACTAATGGGTTAGCTTTCCCTTTTCCACCTTTCTTCTTCTTCTTCCACTTTTTGGTGTCGAAAGAATAAGGCACAAACTTAGTCCAAGAGAATGATCCTCAATAGAATATTTTAGAGGATGAAGCAACATTTGCCTCACCCTTTTGTTCCTTGGATTTCATCAAGGATTGGAATGTCTGTAGCTCGTTGAACAAGATGGTTAGGTTGTAGTCAATTCTGTTCATAACAACATTGCTATGGAATTGCAGGAAACTTTTAGGTAAAGATTCTAGAATGAAGCTAACCTGACGAACTTCATCAATGACAGACCCATTCAACTCTGCCATGTTGAAGTGGACCATCATGTTAAAAATGTATTCTCTAACAGATGCCCCCTCTTGCATATGGGTATTAAAGATGTTTTTTAGAGCGTCATGCCTGAGTTGTGTGGACAGTTGTCCGAACATCACCTGCAGGGACTCCATGATCTCATGGGTACTAATTATGGGCTCATGCTTGTTGGTCAAGACTTTAGAAAGGCTTGCCAAGATATATGCTCGGGCCTTCTCATTTGCCCGTATCCAACGCTCATATGCCTCTCGAACGTTATAAGGAGCATTTTAATCAGGAACATAACGATATTCCTCCATTAAGACAAATCTCAGGTCATCAATGATCAATATTGTATTGATTGTGTTTTTCCATATAGTGTAATTTTCGCCGGTAAGTTTGTCCATGGGGAGTAAGTTTAGTGTTGCGGAAGTCATTATGAATTTGCTAAAACATACAATTTATTCAAATTAGTATTCAAGCATTACCCATTTGGAAAGCAATCAAATTTAGCAAAATAATATAATGCACCTTATGTGACATCTACTTTGCAATGATGTTTCAGTGAGGCAGGATAAAAGCCACCGTAGGATGATAAGGTACCCTTTCACTGAAATGAGACCATCTACCACAATATACAGAATAACTCCTTGTTACTATAAATATTTGTCACCATCGTTTGGTCCAGAAACTGTTAACTTTCTTATCATTTTCTTGTAAGTGTAACCTCTCATTTTAGATTCTAGAGTTCCGCCCCAATGAGCCAACCGTAGGGAAAAATCGATTGGGGCAAAAACTAAAGCAATCTTACCAATTTCTAGAGTTTGAGTAAAAAGTCATGCAAATTTCGTTTGTAGGGGACACAATTAAATGTGTCTCGAGGCCGAGCCTGGAAATTTACTACCAACTAATGAGAGAGATCATGGGATGTGTTGACACACGTCCTGCTCCCACTTACTATAGACACTTTCTCATTCACCTTGGTATTGACCTATACAAACACAACCCATACAGGGACACAAGAAAAGATGCCTCTAGGCCGATTATAGATCTTACAATGTGAACTTATAGGGAGATAGGTGAAAAAGAAAAAATGAAGTATCACATACCCAATTTTCCTCCCATTGAGTGTTTTACATAGGACTAATTTTGTAACGACCCAACCCTCTAGGACTTAAGTTAGGTCGTTACTAAATACATGCATGCATGGAACTCAAAACGATACTCTGTTATGGCAAAATAAATGCTAATTAAATAAGGTAAGTTCAAAAGACTTTCATTAAATTCAAATACTAAATCAATAGTAGGGTACCATAAATCATAAAAGATAATAAATAAATCTGAAAAACGATTCTTAAAAGTAAGTTTTAAACATCAAATCTAAAAATTAAGAGAAACATGAAAAGAACTTTAAATTTCATGAGCGGAAGCGTAAAAACTAGTCCTAGTGGATCGATCACGAATTCTGCTTGTCCATCGCTGGTGCATCTCTACCCTTACCTGAAACAACAACATGAGAAAGAATGAGTATAAAATACTCAGTAAGTAACCCCACTACTGGGGTCAGGCTGGGCATCTATGTCCTCTAGATACCCACCTCTGGTGAAACATATAAACTGCTCTAGTCCTCATGGGACACATATGCACATGAAACAAGAAGGAGACTGAGTCCTATCCTATTGTAGTTAAGTATGCCCACTACCTCTGGTGAATCCTGAAGAAGACACAAACTGGTGAATCCCGAAGGAGACACAAGCTGGTGAATCCCAAAGGAAACACAAAATCTAATGGGCATCTAACTAATCAGTAAGGACATTTGCACAGTCTCAACATCATAATCATCGCTGTACGAATCTATGACATACATATAAACCTCATCATGGCTCTATAACATACACATATACCTCAACATCATGGTTCTACAACATACATGTATACCTCAATATCATCAGATCAAATACAATCATGGAAGCACATACCATCTCATACTAGCATTCAAGTGTCTATGTGCATAAATAAATAATTCGGATCTCGTAACATAACATACTTTAATCATGTAATACTATCAATCTTTCATGCTGTCATTCTGCCATAACCTTCATTTAACATGCTAGCATACATCTAATGCCTGGCCGTGGCAGTTCCAGTAATAAGATTACTTACCTTGATATTAGGTTGAACCAAAAAGCAATTGAATCTTTGTGAAATTCTTGAATCCTTAATCAAGTCTAAAGTGTGGTCCAATCCGAATTCACCTTCCAAACCTCCAATTTTAAGTCCAAATAATTAGCAAACCAAACTCTTCTTCATCTTGAATGAAATTCTTTAATCAACCCCCAAAACCTTCTAAAACAAACTCCAACTTCACTGAACAACACCTCAATATCTTCACAAACTTGAATCCAAAGTTGAAACACAATGGGTATCAACCAATTGATGCCAAAAGTAAATGAGTATTCAAGAATCAACCGAAAACAACCCAAACGGCAGAAATCTTTCCCAAATCGATAGATTCAGTGACAGCAAAAGCGAACGACGTTTGAGCAGTGGTGGACGAAGGTCATAAAGAAGAAACTGTCGCGACGACTTTGGGCGGCGTCGGACGGGCTCACGAACGTGAGGAAGAAAAGGGGGGTGGGGTTTGACTTTTTATAAAAAAAACAACAACAATAATAATAATAATAAAACAAAAAAGGAAGTAAATATAATTACATTTTATTCCTTTCCATTTTATATTATTAAATTATTTTCCGTTTCAAAAGAAAATTAGTTCCTGCCATTAATTTTCAATTTGAATTTCAAATTGAATAATTTCACGCCAAAAATTAAATTCCCGCACTTACACTTGAAGTCCAAAATTTCAAAAATGCCCTCCAACTAATAACAATTACTGAAATTCCAAATAATAAAGTTATTGAAATTACATTATTACTAAAAAAATATGCGGGGTGTTACAAATTTAACTTAGAAAAATACGATTAAATATTTTTATTAAGTGATTGTTTAAATTTTCCCAAAAGTATCACTTTGGATAGTTAAACATCTTTAACTAATGTTTATTAAACACTTTAACAAACCTTAATCAACCATTGCATGCTTGTAGTAAATCTTATCTAATTCACATTTTCAGGCCAGTTCTTAAGTAGGGATCTTATGTTTCCGTCAACTTAAATACCCCAGCCTAGACAAAAGTAAGCTTAGACAAAAGGTCCCTTATAGATACATTTGTTACAAATTTAATCTTTTAATTAAAACCAATTTAATCTTATTAAATTGATTAAAATATCAAACTTATTTCTAATCTCATTAGAAATGTGATTTGAGATCTATGTGAATCATGTTTTAAAACTATTTTCAAAAAAATGATTTTAACCTAAGGTTTGGATGCATTCTGACTTATTGATTTTAATTTCTAATTTCATTTAATTATAACTTTTGTAAAAGAAATGAAATAAATTAAAACCAATTATTGCATGTGAAAGCGTACTTAGGTAAATTATAACAATTATAAAATAAACTAAAGTAATGACATGCTTCATGTAATTCCATTTCATTACTTAACATACATAACACTTATATACTAAAGTAATGAAATAGTTAATAATACATTCATCCATACATTTGAACTATATATTATAACACTTATAATATAAATTATGCATGACTATGTTATTAATGCATGCAAATATATATTATAACATTTATATTATATGATGCATGAGCATGCTATAAAATTAAAACATACAACTACATATTATAACATTTGTAATATAAATGATGCATGAATAATGCATAACCTATGGTGCGATTTTACTATATGACATACATTATGACATATATAAATAAAATTATATCATACATAAAATGCATAATTAAACAACAATTATTGGACCGAGATTGGACTCTAAACAATTAATTAAATTAATGTAACACTTATATTAATTTAATTAATTAAAAACAACTAACTATTACAAAAATAATAACCAACCGGTTCAAAAAAGGTAAATCGAACCTTGAACCACACGAACCGGACCGTCCAGATCCAGAACTGGCCACAAACCAACCAAGCAAAGCGAACTGGATGAACCATGAGTCAAAAGAACCACGAACCATACGCGAACCAAAACAATTTTCGTCTCGGAATGTTGCAATACTGTGACCTAGCATTCCAACGCTACAGAAAATTCTTCTATTCGTCGTTCGCAATGTTACAATGCTGCTGTACAGTAGCCACTGTACAATTGCGAAATCCAACGATCTTTCTTCGATTTTGGCATTTTTTTTTAGAAAACCACCGTAATGATCACAAACGACTCGAGACTTTCAAAATACAGACACAATTTATGCCAAAAAAACAAAGGGATCTTACAAACTAATTTGTAAAATTAAAACGATAAATTTAATGTCCAATCCCATAAACATCCAAAAAATTGCAAACATTCACAAATCCATTCATCATATGAACAATTTTTACATAATGCAAAACCCACCATACAACTGTAAAATCAATTCTGGGAAATTTTTTTTTAAAAAAAAATAGGACCAAAACCACGGCTCTGATACCAATTGAAGAAACAATGAAGTTTCAATTCGGAAGTGGTGATCGACCCATTTTTTTAAAAAATTTTTGATAGAATGAAAAAATTATAGAACGAATATTTGATAATCTAGAAAAATTACATAATGCAATTTACTGAGATGAATGGGTCAAAGCTATGGATCTCGAGATGGAGTCGATGTACTTCAACTCAGTTTGGGATCTTGTAGATCAGCCTGATGGGGTAAGACCTATAGGTTGTAAATGGATCTACAAGAGAAAACGGGGTGCCGATGGGAAGGTGCAAACCTTCAAGGCTCGACTTGTGGCAAAGGGCTATACCCAGGTGGAAGAAGTTGACTATGAGGAGACTTTTTCGCCTGTTGCCATGTTGAAGTCGATCTGCATCCTCCTGTCCATTGCCACTTATTATGATTATGAGATTTGGCAAATAGACGTCAAGACGGCCTTTCTAAATTGCAATCTCTAAGATGCCCAAGGTAAAGAGAAAAAAGTTTGCAAGCTGAATCGATCCATTTATGGGCTCAAACAAGCATCTCGATCTTGGAATATTTGGTTTGATACTGCAATCAAATCATACGATTTTGACCAAAACGTTGATGAACCTTGTGTCTATAAGAAGATCGTCAACAGTTCAGTAGTTTTCTTAGTCTTGTATGTAGACGATATTCTACTCATTGGGAATGATGTAGGACTACTGGTTGCAGTTAAGAATTGGCTAGCAACCCAATTCTAAATGAAAGATTTAAGAGAGGCTCGGTTTGTTCTGGGTATACTGATCTTTCGGGATCGTAAGAACAAAGTGCTAGCGCTTTCTCAGGCATCGTACATTGACAAGATGTTGCTCAAGTACTCGATGCAGGACTCCAAACGGGGCCTACTGCCATTCAGGCATGGAGTTACACTGTCTAAGAACATGTGTTCTAAGATGCCTCAAGAGGCTGAGAAGATGAGATGGGTTCTATATGCATCTGCCGTTGGCAGTTTTATGTATTTGATGCTTTATACTAGGCAAGATATCAGTCTAAGTCAAGTCAGAGTCACTGGACCGCAGTTAAGTACATCCTCAAGTATCTTCGGAGAATGAGGAGGGACTACATGCTCGTGCATGGAACTAGGGATTTGATCCTTACTAGATACACAGATTTTGACTTTCAGACTGATAAGGACTCTAGGAAGTCCATTTCAGGGTCAGTTTTTACTCTTAACGGAGGAGCAGTAGTTTGACGAAGCACTAAGCAAGGGTGCATCGCCGACTCCACGATGGAGGTCGAGTATGTTGTCACACCCTGCCTTGAGCCCGCACTCCTGAGCCCGAGGAAAGGCATGAGGGAACGCAGATACCACCCTTTTGTGATACCTACTGCCCATCTGAACCTCTTTAATATACTAAGTAAACTTTAAGTCAAGGAGATAACAACAACTGATTTAGTAGGCCCATTTTATTACTACAATGTAATGTTTATACAACTCTGAGACTTAGTTACAAAGTTTACAACAACCATTCTTAAAACCCTCCGGAAGTATAACTGTGGCTTGTGGCAAACCTTGACCTTAGCGGCACCCTAGAACTTCTCTCTTTTCGCTACCTGGGGAAAGGAAAACATTTGAAAACGGGGTGAGCTTGCTAGTCCAGTGAGTGACAAGAAAACTAATTCTTATGTAAAAGAAGTACCGTCATGCCTTAGGTACTTTTGCTTAGATACCTTCTCAAAATTTCCTTCAGTATCGAGATGCTCGGATACCTTCTCAAATGTCCTTCGGTATCGATTTTCAAGAAAAACTAGTCATACAATGACTTTCTTTAAAAAGCATAGAAAACATGTCTTTATCTGAAAGATCTTTCTTTAGAACCTGGTTTTTTAAAACATTGTAAATATTTAGTCAAATATTTAGTCACTCACCTTGATCGGTTAGAAACTTTCCTTTATGAAGTTCCTTAGGTTTCCTTGGTTTCTCTTTGAACACTAAATTCCAGATTCAATTATAAGCTTAGATTACTCATAGTTCCAAACCTTATTTTAAGATACTTTCTTCTGCAAACATATTCTAAAATATCTCAGGAAGCTTACCCTAAAATCTTAGCTCAGAACTTCTTGTGGTTTGGCCGGAATCATAAAATTCCCAAGACTAGCCCAAGCTTACCCCACAGCTTGACCCTTCTATTTTTTTCTCACTTTCCAGTACAATTCCTTAGAGCTTCTTCTCCGGCAGCCCTACCCTAAAAACTAACTCGCAAAGCTTTCAAGTGGATTTGGAATCACTCCAAATGCACGAGTATGCTGGGAGATATCCTCGTCTTCTCCTTTTGAAAATTTATGACCGATGTATTGTTTTGCTACTAACGCATGCATTCTTTCATCAACGCATAGTTTCCTCACAATCAGCCTTCATACACTCTTCTTAATGTCCTTTGAAGAGAATTTGAGTTATGATCTGAAGAGAAGTCCTTGGCCCTATTTATAGGCGTCTAAAATCTCTCCAAGGCCGACACCTCCTACTTGGCCGCATGTGTAAGTGTCTTTTCCCCACACTATCGATGCAACCTTCATGTCGTCGCAATCTAAGGTGTCCTTCTCTTCCTTAGCCAACACATAATGCTTAAATTTGGATGTCTTCTTGTGCATCCACCTAATTTGCTTAAGGCCCAAGATTTCTCCCCAACAAGCCACATATCCAGATGATTTAGCATCACCATCGGCGCATTCCACACTCTCATGATCGCAAGCCATCTCGGCAAATGCGTCCATCCAACCATAAATGCGTCCATCTAACCACAAATGCGTCCATCTAACCATAAATTCGTCTATCTAACCACAAATGCGTCCATCCAACAACAAATGCGTCCATCTAACCACAAATGTGTCCATCTAACAACAAATGTGTCCATCCAACCTCATATGCATCCATCCAACTTCATATGCGTCCACCCAACTGGCATAACACATTTATGTCCGGAAACCACCTATTGGCGCATGCGTCCATCCCATCTTTGTGCCCTTGAGATGTCTTTTTAATCTCAACATAACACCTTGCAAGCCATTGCCACCTAACACCTTTCCCCATATACGACCTACTAACCTCGATTGTGCCATTTCTAATTAACGCAACCTTACCTTGTGCATCCGATTGACACAACTTGTTCACATATGCTAGATGCTTGCAAGGCTCATCCTAACATTATTGCTTGGCCGTGCATGTCCTTTTCTTGGTTAGCCATCATCAACTCGTGGCTTTCTCATCAACGCATCACTTGAGTCAAAACTCAAGGCATCGCATCCTTGGCCGCAAGCCTTCTCTCGCATGGCTTACCTTTGCCCTATGTGTTCAACTAGAATTTTGACCAACACTCTTCCAATGCATACTATTAGCCTTGTCTATGTGCCCACATGCCCTCAAATGTCCAACGCATATAACAGGTCGCATAGTTCACACCATGTGTTTAATGCCAACGCATAGTATTAGCCTTGTCCTATGCGTCCACATGCCCTCGGATGTCCTTGGCACATAGCACATCACCAACGCATAACAACCTTATATACGAAAGCCTTAGCAACGCAAGACGTTTCACCATGCGTCCACCATGGCTTGTCTCATTGCCTAGCTCATCGTTTGGCAAGGCCGCCGCCTAGCACCATCGCATAACGCCTGCGCCCATCGCATAGCACACAGCCTACCGCACAGCTCTTGCTCATCGTGTAGCGCTGATGCCCATCGTGTAGCGCATCATGGCTATCGTCTAGCGCATCATCGCTATTGCCTAGCGCATCATCACAATCACCTAGTGCATCATCGCATAGCGCTATCGTTTAGCGCAACTCCCCACATCGTCTAGCACCGCACCGTTTCGCACGCTCACCTACCGCATCGCTTAGCTCCACGCATTTGCTATACGATCGTCCAGTGCCTGCCTACACGATCGCCTACCTCATTGTGTAGCTCTGCTCACTTACTAACGATCGCATACTCCATCGTGTAGCACTACACATTTGCTACACGATCGTCTTCCTCATCGTGTAGCATTGCTTATTTACCACACGATCAACAAGCGCGCGCAACTCCAATGCCCAGCACCCATGTCCGCGTAACTTGAGGCTGCCGCATGCTTTGCTAACCTCTCAAGACATTGGCTATCGCATGCTTGTCCGCGCATAACCTTTCCTCTCGGCCACACTTTAGCGCATGGCACAACACCAACACTTAGCACAAGGCCAACACATTGTCTAATACTTAGCTATTTTTTTCTTGGCTTCCAATGCATAGTTCTTTTTGGCTTCCTACTTAACCTAATTTTCACTAGTTAAGGCTTATTTCAAAGCTACTAAACAATCTATTTAAACACTTAGAATTTTCCTCCTCTTTAACATAGGGTTTAACTTATACTTAGTTAATCCATTTTATTTTCTACTTAAGTTGGGAAAATGGAAATCCAGGTTTCACATACGTAACGACTTATAAAGCTGCTAAAGAGGTCGTATGGCTCAGAAAGTTCTGACAGAGCTGGAAGTTGTTCCAGATATGTCTAGGCCCACCACCCTCTATTGTGATAGTAGTGGTGCTGTGGCGAATTCCAAGGAGCCTAGAAGTCATAAGCGCGACAATTGGAAGCGAAAGTATCATCTGATCTGCGAGATAGTGCATCGAGAGGATGTGACCGTCACAAAGATCACTTCAGAGCATAGCGTTGCTGTCATTTACGAAGGCTCTCACGACTATAGCGTTTGAAGGTCACCTTCAGAGCATGGGTCTACGGGACCAGCCGCGGCTGGACTAGGGCAAGTGGGAGATATTTTTGTACTGGGCCTTAGTGCCCTAGTTTATTGTTTTAAACTAGGTGTATGTACACCACTCGCTTTAGGACAAGTGTGAGATTTTTGGGGATGATGCCCTAAACTATCGTGTCCTATAGTATGTAAACACACTTTTGAACAAACGTTTGTGATATATAATATATGATATTTTCTTCACTACTTGTCTTTAAACATTGGATGTTTTATTTGCTCTACCACAAACCAATAAACTAAAATCCTTGGTTTTCATTATGTAACTTAAGCATGTATGTGGAGACATACAAGTGGATCATGTCTTAAGTGATAACCAAAATGGTTTGTAGTATATGGATAAATGAAGGAAACCTTATCTTGGTAATGTTACGGATGCGGCTCGCTTTGTAGAATAGTTACAAGTGTTGTGACTTGCTACAGATGGTATGATTCTGATCATTCATATGGGGA
Source organism: Benincasa hispida (assembly GCF_027475165.1). Taxonomy (NCBI): domain Eukaryota; kingdom Viridiplantae; phylum Streptophyta; class Magnoliopsida; order Cucurbitales; family Cucurbitaceae; genus Benincasa; species Benincasa hispida. The sequence continues at coordinate 47,920,105 of NC_143488.1, forward strand.
CATGCGGGCAGGGACGTCCTATACAAAAAGTTTGTATAAGACCTGACCACGAAGTGTTAACTTCTCGTTATATAACACCGTTCATGACAGAGACTTCACTTCACTAGGATGACCATAGGTAACATGACCTCAATTGGGAACTTCTACCTTTGAGGGCGGTTCTTTGATTTGTATGGGTGCGAGTGACATGATTGCTGACTCAAACCTACCACTTTGGGGATTCGTCTGATTTGGGAGTAGGGAACTCAGCTACACAAGATGGAATTCACCCTTCCCCAAAGTAGGGGTAAGTAGATAGATTACTCCCTTAAGGGCTGATCTTAGGGCTTAAACGACGTGGCGCCACACAACTTCTCATGGCTCGAGAGGTGCCCACACATAGTAGAACTATGTTGTATTGTTCATTAGATGGATCAGTGGTACTTAAGGAGTTAGATGTAACTACAGGGGAAAAAGGTAAATTAGCCAGCCTGTACTTACGAGCATCTGTGAAGGGTTATTGTACTGTTTATTAGTTATATCCGATGGACACAAAAATATATCTGTGGTAAGAAGAGTTCACCTATCGGTCTTTAGTGGAATTTCTGGCAGTTAACGGATAGTGGATCTCGTGGCTAAAGAATTTAGTCAGCTATTAACGTACCGTTGGAGCTTCGAATCATAGGTTCATAAGGTCCCCTTGGTAGCTCAATGGATTCAAGTTGAGAATCAGTTTTTGGGTCAGTTTGAAGTGTTCAAATTGGCAAGAAGGAGTTCGATTTATATATGGTATTATTGAACTGGTTAATTATATATGATATGATTGACTTTATGTATGAGATACATTAATTGGAGGAAAATGGATATAAATATGATTTATATCTAGTGGAAGAGAAAACACTATGATTTATATGTGATATTAAACTATAGGTTAATGAATATAATATTAACTTGTTCAAAAGACCAGTCAGATTGTACTGTATTTTGCTCATTACCGCATTGTTGCAGAATTGAAGAAAACTCTTCGGAAGAGAATCCAAAATAAAGAACACCTAACTTTGCTTGACTATGAATGCACCGTTCATTTTTGGTGATATTAAAATGGATCATCAGGTCAAGAACATGTTCTCTCACTGATTGGCTCTATTTCACATGCATATTGTAAATGTACTTGAGGGCCTTGTATCGGATCTGAGCGGACGATTGTCTAAACATTTCCTGGAAGCACTCTATGATCTGACGTGCAGTCATCATGGTCTCATGCTTCTTGGTAAGAACGTCAGACAGACTTGTCAAGATGTAGACTCGGGCCTTCTCATTGGCCTTCATCCAATAGTCATAAGCATCCTTCAACGCTTGAGATGCATTTCGAGCGGGGATTGAAGAACATTCCTCCATCAAGACAAAATACAGATCATCAACAATCATAATCATATTCAGGTTTGATTTCCACGGTTAATTTCTCATTTTTAAGCAAAGATATGATTATGGAAGACATGTTGAAACATATAACAATCCATTGACCTTAGTTTTAGAATCATAAAACCCTTATTAAAATATTGATCTTAGTTTTTGCAACGATACTTTAGAGATTTAGAGCAACAGTCACCGAAGGGTGATCAGCTACTCCTCCCCTAAATTGAGACAATCTCAGCCAATCACTAATACCGGAATAACTCTTATTCCTATACTTCTTAGCTACCGTTGTTTCAATCAAAGATTCATTAACTAACTTAATTCATCCCGTAGGTGTGACCCTCCCATTTTAAGATCCCAGAGGTATGCTTCAACAGGTTACCAAAGGGAAAAACAACTGTTGAAGATTAACCTAAGAAACCCTATCCATTGTTGGAGTTTGTGTTGTTTCGACCCCTATGATGAGGCTCTCCAAAGGGATGGTAGCTCTAGGACGACACGCAGGCAGACCATAGGAATCTTACAATACAACCTAATGGAGAAGACCATAGGATTTGTTGACAGGTGTCCCCCTCCCACTTATTATGAATAATTTCCTCATTCATCTTGTTATTGACCCATGGAAACACTTTACGAAGGGAAGTCGCGCCCAGAACAACATGAAATTGAGCATGAATCTAGCGGTGTGAACCCTTAGGGATGTGCGAGCTGAAATTTTGATATATCATATATACCAACTTCCTCCCACTAAAGTATTCTAATATTTTATTAAGATTTTATTATACTTAGTTAAAACTCGGCTAATGAATTTATGTAAGTCCTTTAAACTCTTTAATAAAATCAATCATTTATTGCATGCTTATAAAATATTTGCCAAATTCACCTTTTAGGTCGGTTCCCAGGTGGAGATGTTCCATTTCCGTCAACTTAAATATCTCCTCATAGGCAGAACCTTCCTTAGACAGAGGTCCCTTATGCGCAATTATTTTATAAATTTAATCTTTTATTGAAATTCATTTTAATCCTATTAAAACAAATTAAAATGATTAACCTATTCTTAATGCCATAAGAAATATCATGACCAATTTTAAACCATTTAAAATTAAATTGGACCTATGTTTTCATGCAATCTAGGTTATAGATTTTAATCTATCTCATTAATACTATAAGTCTTTATAAATTAATGAATTGTTAAAACCTATAAAAACATCAAGCATTCACATACATCATTCACTATTTATTATAATAATTTTAACATATAGTATGATGCATGTACATATTTAGGTTAATCATACATCACTAACATAGCACTTATATTATGATGCATGAGCATGCTAATTCAATCATGCATCTATAAAATATAACCCTTTATATTTAATTATGATGCATGTACATGTTTATCCTAAAATGGGTATTTTTTAATCTATTATGACATTCAATATGTAATATGAATTCAAAAAAATTAATTAAAACATCTATCTAATGCATAATTTAATTAAACAGCAAAATTGGATCGATTTTGGCACCCTAAAATAAAATTAATTGATTAAATTAATAAAACTATTATTTTAATTTAATTAATAATAATAAATTTAAAAAAAAATACAAAAAAGAATTAGGTTAAATCTGTAGCTGAAGACGTCCCGCGTGCGCCGCCTATGCTCAAATCCAAACTCGGAGCGCTGCAACGCTACGACTACTGCGCCTTGTCTCTGCCTTTCAGTGTTGCAACACTACAATAGCAGTGTCACAACGCTGATCGGCAATACACTCCCGTTCGGCATTTTTTCGACTTTGAACTTGTTCCGAACACCTTCGTTTCTTCCTGATCTCTTCAACAACCATTGCTCTATGAATCGACACGGACTTACAGACTCAAAGCAAGAAATAATTTGTCCAGAAAATACAACAAACTCTTAAATTTAATCAAATTTAAAAGTAACCTAGTGCAAAAAATCGAAAACATCCAATTTTGCAAAGCAACATTCAAACATTCATAATGCATAATATAAAACCCACCTCTAAACGATTTTATTCAAAAAATACAAAGAACAAAGATGCAAGAAATTGGCTCTGATACCAATTGCAGGGATCGAATCATGCGATAGAAGCGCTTTGTTAGAACGGATTGCATCCCACAATCCGATTTTTATATAAACAAAATCATTGAATTAAAACTAAATATGAACATGGAAATTAGCATGCTTTAGAGTAGAACGATCCTCTTCTCGTTCCAATGAACGGATTTCTAACGATATTGATCACGAACAATTTCTTGAACAATCTTGAACACTACCACGAGAGTAACCTCGTTATTCTCTAGAATTCCAATGGAGGGATAGGTGGTATCCAACTATTGGAAGAGGGAGAGGAGAAAAGGATTTTGGAGAATAGAGAGGATTTTCTTTATGGCTTAGGGAAAATTCTATACAATAACACTATCGTATTGTATACTGTGTTGTGTGTCTGGTGTTTTCCTAAAAGGCCATAGGGATGTCTTTATATAGAGAAGGGTTAAGCCATTTTCCTAATATTTTACTTTTCTATAATTAATTAAATAATGCTTATTTAATTAATTAGTCCAATTAAGTAACACTTATTCAATTATAAATTGTAAAATAATTAAATAACTATTTATACATTAAATTGAATTTAATGTGTATATTTAATTATCATAAACATCGCATGAATATATGTAAAACCTTTCTATTAATTAATTCTTTGTGAATCTAATTCACTCGAACCAATTAATTTGAATCTTATTCAAATATTACTTTCCAATTTAATTATAGATCATATTTATGATTAATTATATATTAATCACATTAATATATAGTTTTCTCAAATTAATTTGAATGATTCAAATTATCCCTTTTAAGTATCCTTTAGTGAGCTAACGAGAGAACCTAGTAGACCTATAGATCAGAAGTTCCAACGATATGAGATTAATTAGCTAAACTCATTAACCAAATTAATCAATATTTGTTAACTGTGAGCACACTCCACTAAAGACTAACAGTTTCACTCTTCTCACTACAAATATATTTCTTTGTCCACAAATATAGACCAATACCAGCAAGTTAGTCCTTCACGAATATTTTTAACTCCAAAAGGGTCAAATTACCATTTTACCCTGGGTTACCTCTGACTCCTTAAATACCAGTATTCCTCTAATGAACAACTTATTTATGGTCCAACCAATAAACAAAAACCCCTCTCAGACCAATAAGAGGGTAGGGCTCTTTGTTCAAGTCCCGGAGACACCACTTAAGGGAACACTTGTCTACTTACCCTTAAGGCGGGAATGAATGAATTTCATCTTGTATTATTATGTTCCCAACTCCCCACTCGGTCTTGTTCCCAAAATGGTAGGCATATTGAGTCGACAATCTAGCCACCCTCACCCATACAAATAAAATGATAATCCCTCGTAAATAGGAGTTCATAATATTGATTTAACATCTATAACTCTTTATTGATAACGATCAATTAATAACATTTACTATCTACGAGTTTTAGGGCATAAAACCCAACAATTTCATGTTCTATCCAATAGTCTTAGAATTTTAGATCCATATACTCTCCATCTCAATCAAATTGAAATATTGTAATTTTTTTATTTAATGCATTTTCAACTTCTGCCTTGTACTCCTTGAACATTTCAAGGGTTTCAAACTTATGTTGCATTAGATAAAGATACTCATATATAGAATAATCATTAGTAAAAGTGATGAAATATTCAAACCCTTCTCTTTCCTTAACATCCATCGGACCACAAAGGTCTAAGTGACAAGTTCTAAGGATTCTTTAGCCTTGTGACCTTTTGCATTAAAAGATCTTTTACTCATTTTACCTTCAAGGTATGACTCACATACAGGTAAAGAATTTTCCTCTAGCTCGCTTAGAAGTCTATTCTTGACCATTCTCTCAATTCTATTGAGATTTATGTGTCCTAATCTTAGGTGCCAAAGATACGCATTTTCTTTAGAAGAAAATTTATATCTTTTATTCTGAGTTATCACAGTTTTAACAGTTCAGTATGAAGGAGAGCTTTTGTTGCTAACGATCTTAGCACATGAATATTATCTTCCAGCTTAGCAATATTTTGTTACCATTTTTGTAAATAAACATTTTATTTACACTGAAAGATAATGTATAATTTTGTTTAAGTAAATAATTTACAGAAATTAAGTTCATCTTTAATTCAGAAACTACATATACATTCTTCAATAAAACATAATTTTTTTGTAAAGTAGGTCGAAGTCCTCCCATTGTTGTCACAGAGACAACTTGCTCAGTTCCTACACACATCGTCATTTCCTCGGCCTCCAATTTCTCCCAGAAACCAATTCCCTGAAATGAAGAACAAACGTAGTTAGTGGCGCCTGAATCTATTATCTAGGATGAATTATCATTCTCCACTAAACAAGTCTCCAACACAAGTAAATCGTATTTACCTTGCTTGGCCTTCTTCTTTTCTGCCAAGTACTTGGGACAATTCCTTTTCCAATTTCCTTCATGGTTGCAATGGAAAAGTATTCCCTTTGCAATCTTGGTCTTCTTGCCCTTTTGGGTAGCAACTGGTGGGTTACTTTTCCCCTTTCCATCTTTCTTCTTTTTCCACTTTTTGATGCCGGAAAAGGAAGGTACAAACTTAGTTCCAGAGGTTGAACCTCTAAAGAACTTTTTGAAGAATGAGGCAACATTTTTCTTACCCTTTTGTTCCTTTACTTTCATCAAGTATGGGAAATACTACAACTTGTTGAACATGGTAGTTAGGTTGTAGTCAATCATGTTCATAACAGTATTACTACGGAACTATAAGAAACTTTCATATTTATAGGATAAAGCTAACATAACTGGCTTCATCAATGACAGACCCGTTCATCTCCATGACATTAAAGTGGACCATCATGTTGAGAATATGCTCTCGAACAGCAGCCCCCTCTTTCATATGGGCATTGAAGATGAATTTAAGAGTGTCTTGTCTGAGCTGTGTCAACGGTTGTCCAAACATTTTTCGTAGGGACTCCATGAGCTCATAGGCAGTGAGCATGGGCTCATGCTTTTTGGTCAAGACTTCAAAAAGGATTGCTAAGATATATGCTCGAGCCTTTTCATTTTCCCTTACTCAGCGCTCGTAAGACTCCTAAATGTTTTGAGCGGCAGTTTGAGCTAGGACTGGAGGACATTCCTCCACCAAGAAAAATCTCAAATAATCGATGAACATAACTATATTAATAATGTTTTTCCAGGGGATGTAATTATTGCCAATTAATTGATCAACGGTGAGCATATTTAACATTACGAAAGTCATTTTGGAAAAATGTTGAAACATACAATTTATTTATGTTAGTATTCCATACAAGACCCATTTTGGAAAAACTAATCAAGTTTCGCAAAATAATTTAATGCACCCTATCCTTTTCTGACATTGGAGTAAAGAGTCATGCAAATGCCATCCATAGGGGGACACAAGCAAAGGTGCCTCGAGCCCGAGCATGAAAATTTACTACAAACTAATAGAAGAGATCGTGGGATGTGTTGACACACGTCAGACTCCCACTTACTATAAACACTGTCTCAATTCACCTTGGTATTGACTTATACAAACAACACTCGTAGGGAGATACAAGAAAAGGTGTCTTGAGGTCGAGTATAGATCTTACGATGTGAACTGTGAAGGAGAAACGTGAAAAGAAAAAATGAAGTATAATATACCCATTTTTCTCCCATGAATGTTTTACTTAGGGTAAATTTAACTTAGAAAAATACGGCTAATTATTTCTACTAAGTGATTGTTTAATTTTGCCCAAAAGTAACACTTACTTTGGATCTATAAAGCACAAATACTTCATGTGAGGCAAAGAATCCGTATCAGACACGTATCGGATACTGATACTTCCAGATACTTTTCATATACGTATCTGACACGTGATTTGACGTATCTATTTCTACACGTACCTTTTTTTAAAGAAAAAAGACAAGCAACTCATCTAATCTTTCTCAATCTAAGACTAAGCAACCTATTTAAAAAGCTCACTACTCGAGTCCAAAACTAAAAGGAAACAAATAAATAAAAGACCAAACCCTAGAATTATCTGATCTTCATCTTCACATTTGAGTCCCCACAAAGTCCACCAAAATATAAACCATTTGGATATCTTCAACAATTCAATGAAGAAGTTCTTCGTTTATCTTCATACTTCTCCCTTTAATCTTCTTCTTCTTATTCTTTGTAATATGAGCACTTTTCTATTGCATTTTATTAACTATTGTACTTCAACATCTTAGATGTTACTTTTTTTATATTGTATTTCAATGTTTGTATTCTATTTTGTTCTATTGGTATTAACTTGTATGCTAAATTTATCTATATCCTAGATTGTTTTAAGAAAAAGAAAATGTATCTTCAATATATCAGTATCCTAGTTTTTTAGAAATATATATATTAAAAAATGACTTATCTTTATACGTATTCGTATCTTAGTTTTTTAGAAATTGACAAATCGTCATATCTGATCGTATCTGTATCGTGTAACTGTATCTGTGTCTATGCTTTATAGCTTTGCATAGTTAAACAATTTTGTTTAATGTTCATCAAACATTTTAACAAACTTTAATCAACAATTGCATGTTTGTAGAAAATCTATCTAATTCACTTTCCAGGTTAGTTCCCAAGTAGATGTGTTCTATTTCCGTCAATTTAAATACCACAGCCTAAATAGAACTAGCCTTAGACCAAGGTCCCTTATAGATACGTTTGTTACAATTTTTAATCTTTTAATTAAAACCTATTTAATCCTATTAAACTGATTAAAAAGATTAAACTATTTTCTAATCTCATTAGAAACATTGTGATCTTAGGTCTACGTGAATCATATTTTAAACTATTTATAAAAATGATTTAACCTAAGTTTGCATACAATTCTGAATTATTGATTTTAATTTCTAATTTCATTTAATTATAAAGATTATAAAATAAATGAAACAACTTAAAATCATACATTGAATTTAATGACATACTTAATAAAATTATCTAGAGCAATGTCATGCTTCATGCAATTCCCATTTCATTACTTAAGATACATAACACTTATATACTAAAGTAATGAAATTCAAATAATAACATTCATACATACATCCAACTATATATTATAGCCTTTATAACATAAATTATGCATGACAATGTTATTATGCATGCAAACATTATATTGTAACACTTATATTATATAAGGCATGCTATAAAAATAAATCATGCAATTATATTATAACATTTATAATACTCACGATGCATGACTAATGCATAACCTATGGTTGGATTTTACTATATGATATATATAAATGAGATTAAACCATACATCAAATGCATAATTTAAAGAACAATTTATGGACCGAGATTGGACTCTTAAACAATTAATTAAATTAGTATAACATTTATATTAATTTAATTAATTAAAAAACTAACTATTACATCAAATAATAATCAAATCAGTTCAAAACAGGTGAACCAGGCCTTGAACCGCATGAACTGGATCGCCCAGCACTCGAACCACCCACGAACCAGTCGTTGAATCGCGCCTTTCGTCTCGAAACATTGCAGCATTGTGACCTAGCATTGCAATGCTAACAAAAAAGATTATAAAAGAAATTAGGGTTTAGTCACACTTACCCTTAAAGCCAATAATTCTTCAACGATCTTCTCCCCACGAACGTTCACGAATAAAAAATCAAAATGGCCACCACAACAAAATTTTCCTCTGTATTCTCCGAAGAGGTTGAGAATCAGCAGAAGTGTATGGGCTCTGCTATTTAAAAGAGAGGGATGAAGATTTAGTAGAGAGGAATTTTTCTGGGAGAATGCTTAACTACCCACTACCACGATCTTTCTGAGTGTATAAATTTAGTAATATATATATAATAATCAACTTATTTATATAACTATATGTTATATCAAATATAACACATAGCTTATAGTTTACGTTATATCAAATATAATATAATTTATAGTTTTAATACTCTCAATAGTTCACTGTATTTAATACAAATCTAATTTATATTAAATTTAATTATATGAATCTCATCCATATAATTAGTATTTAAATCATATTCAAATATTTAATTCCTCTCAAAATAAGCTTTATTTTACAATGTATCAAATATATTATATTAATCATATCATATATAATTAATTTCCTTAATTAATTTGAACAATTCAAATTAATCCAAAATTAATTTTCAATAATCCCAGTTGAGCTACAAATGGGACCTTATGGAAGCTCCAATGGTACTTGAATATTAATTAAAATATTTTAATTAAATTACTCAACATCCATTAACTTTTGGTCACACCACTAAAGACCGACAGTTGCACTCTTTGTACTACAAATATATTTCTGGGTCCATTAGATATAACCAGTCAATAGTTCAATGATCCTTCATAAAGTGCTTGTAAGTACAGCTGAGCAAAATTATCGTTTTGCCCCTGTAGTTACATCTAACTTGTTAAGTACCATTGACCCCTCTAATGAATAATAAGTCATAGTCCAACTATGACAAAACCCCTCCGGGCTAAGAGAGGGTATAGTGCCACATTGTTCAAGCCCCGGAATCAGTCTTTAAAGGAGTAATTTATCTACTTACCCCAACATTAGGGAATGAGTGAATTCCTTCTTGTGTAGCTGTGTTCCCAATTCCCCAATCAGACGAATTCTCGAAATAGTAGGCTTATTGAGTCAGTGATCTGACCACTCTCACCCATACAAATCAAATGACTGCCTTCATAGGCAGAAGTTCACAACTCACTCAGAATTCATGTCATGTCACTTATCGTCATCCTGGTTGAAATGTAAGTCTCTATTATTGATGGCGTTATATAATGAGACTATTCACTTCATGGTCTAGTATTATACAAACCCCTTTTTATAGAATACCCTCGCTCACATGTCTCTACATGAATGATTAGATCAAATCATTTGTAGCACTTCACAACAATTGTAACATCTACAAAGCGAGTAATATTTGTAGTGTCACCAAGATAAGGTACCCAGCCTTATCCATCTACTATAAACTATTTAGGTTATCACTTAAACATGATCTACCTGTATGTCTCTACATATATGTTTACGCTATAGAATAACCTCAGATGTAAGTTTATTGGTTTTGTGGGTTAATGTTACTAAATGTCGAATAAAATACCTCATATTTTTATTAAATAAATAAATTATTTGTGCATTATAATTACAAACTACAGAACAAATGAGAGTTAGGGCATCAACCCCAACACAACATTTGGCCTCCTAAGGCTTCTGATATTCCTTTCCTGGAGGATCTTCAGATACCAGAAGGTGGTCTGCTGCTTCCCACTGAGTTGGGTACTCGCATCCTACGAATTTTGTATATCGAGTCTTGCTCTCTGACCACGATTATTTGTGATTTGACTGAAATATTGAGTGTTGAAATTTATGTCTTGGTTCATCTCCTCAGATTTTCACTTCCTTGATCTAGTGTGGATCCTCCTTCGGCTGATTGATTTTCTTCTTGGCAAAAAGGGGAGATAATTATGTGGTTTTGTGTTGGTTTGTTGGTGTCGATTGTTTTGATGTTTCGATCTGGTTTTGTGGTTGCGGCTTTACTGATGTTTGTTTTCGGTGCCTTGGTTAGACTGTTTTGTTTCTGTTATTGTCCGGACTGTAATGTGTGTTCTCGCAATGAAGTGTTTGGTTTCTTCTCATTTCTACCCAATTTTTTTTTTTTTTTTTTGCCAAAAAGAAAATATTATGTCAAAGGGGAAGTTTGTTATTGTTGTGGTTGGCAAATAATCTTTTCTTTTATCATGTTGGATTTTTTGTCTCTAACTTTTGTAATGTTGGGGTTAATGGCCTAAATCTTGTAGAGTCCTATAGTTTGTGAACTTTGTATGAACAAACTCTTATGTGATTAATAATATATGATTTTTTATTCACTTTGTCTATAAAATATGTGATATTTTAGTTGCATTATCCACAAACCAATAAACTAACATCCAAGGTTATCTTTGTAACTTAAACATATATGTGGAGACATACATGTGGATCATGTTTAAGTGATAACCTAAATGGTCTGTAGTAGATGGATAAGGCTGGGTACCTTATCCTAGTGACACTACGAGTATGGCCCACTTTGTAGGTGTTACAAGTGTTGTAAAGTGCTACAAATGATTTGATCCTAATCATTCATGTATTAGACATGCGAGCAGGGATATTCTATACAAAGGAGTTTGTATAAGACCAGACCATGAAATGTTTAGTCTCATTATATAACATCGTTCATAATAGAGACTTTCATTTCACCAGGATGACCATAGGTAACATGACCTAAATCCTGAGTGAGTTGTGAACTCTTCCTATGAGGCCGGTCCTTCGATTTGTATGGGTGAGAATGGCAATATCGCCGACTCAACAAACCTACCATTTTGGGGATTCGTCTGATTGAGGAGTTGGGAACACAGCTACACATGATGGAATTCATTCCTTCCCCGACGCAGGGGTAAGTAGATAAACTGCTCCCTTAAGGACTGATTTCGGGTCTTAAACAATATGGCGCCACACCTTCTCATGGCCCGAGAGTCATAGTGAGACTATGATCTATTGTTCATTAGAAGAATCAGTGGTACTTAAGGAGTTAGATGTAAATACAGGCGCAAAACGGTAATTTGGCCTAGCTATACTTACAAGCAATTTGTGAAAGGTCATCGTACTATTGATTGGTTATATCCAATGGACACAGAAATATATCTGTAGTGCAAAAAGTGCAGTTGTCGATCTTTAGTGGAGTGCGTGACAATTAACAGATGGTGGATAATGTAATTAAAGAGTTTAATTAATTATTCATGTACCGTTAGAGCTTCAAGCTATAGGTCCATGAGGTCCCCTTGATAGCTCAAAAGGATTTAGTTGAGAATCAATTTTTTTGTTAATTTGAATTGTTCAAATTAATAAGAGGGAATTTAGTTATATATGATATAATTGTTATAATGTATTTAATACATTATTATTTATTCGAAAGAAATAAATATTTGAATGGGATTCAAATATATTTTTTATGAATGCAATTCACAGTTGTTAAATTTAATATAAATATGATTTATATTAAATGCTATAAAATAGAGAAAATGAACTATAGTTTATATTATATATGATACAATATTAAAACTATAGGTTATGTGTTATATTTGATATAACATATAGTTTAATATAAATATAATATGATAGGTTAGTTATCATATTTATTTATATTATTTTATTATTTTGAATAATAAATTTCTATTTTTTCTCCAACCACCTTAGTGGATTGTTAATTGGTTTTATGGCAAAAAGGAATTAAAAGAAAATAAGTTTTTTTCTTCTACCTACACGACACAGAAGACTACAGGATTGGAAGGCTGCTATACGATTGAAGTTTATTGTCTATACGATAGAGCTTTCACAGAAACGTTTTGTGTCTTCTTTAATCTTATTCCTCCTCCAAACTCAAACAATCCCTCCTAACCAAAATAGTCAAAGTCCACCACTCCTAGATTCTCACCCTGAGAATACCAAAGGTTCACTCTGGTAGTGTCTCTATTTGGTTCATGAAGTTCTTGAAGAAGGTCTTCAAGTTTTTGCTGAGTTCGAGGCTCATGACTGTTCAAGGGATTTACAAGAAGAAAGATTCTTCAAACGTGTAAATGCATATCTTGTATGTTTACTGTAAATTTAGTTTTCAATAAAAATGGAATTTAGACAACCCGTTTCTGCTCAAGGATCTTTTATAAAATGAGTTCCTTCAAGTAAGATCCTTTCTTTATCGGTGTTAATCTGCTGGAAGATTTTTTTCCTTCTTTACTGCTACTGGTTATGGCCTGTTGACCTTATAAATGAGATATATTTATTTAGTTTTTTGGGATGTTTTAGGTTAGCCACCTATACTATTTGATTAGAGCTTTCTTGTTCAAAAAAGTTTGGTGAAGAAATTGTGGGATTGTACGTGAATTACCTTTGTGAAATTAAGCAGACGTTCTCAAAAGCAGGCTCTGGAAAAAAAAAAACCAGTCGTTTGTAGAGTTGTTAAAGACGTCAGGTGAGTGGTTATTCATCTGAAAGTGAAAAGAAGGTGAGATCATTGATGCGACAACAGTTTTAGGGGGAGCCTAACTTGCTCACTAGTAATTCAGTTATGTGTATGCAAAGATTATGTAATTTTAGTTGAAATGTAGGTTATAGAACCAAATTACATACTAGTGAATTTTTTCTCATCTAGGCATAGAGCCTTCCAAACGTAAATGTGATTACATCGAACTGGATTAATAAATTTTGGTGTTTTCTATCTTTCTCTTATCTCTACCAAATGTTGTTTTTGTTTGTGACATCTTTCTTGGCTTACAACATCATTGTGATTCATCCTTCTTTATTTCAATTTGTTTGATTATTTACTTCTTAGGAGTGTTTTCAATAACCAAGTAAGGTTTTGAAAACTAGTACCTTGTCTTGTAATCAATCTTTTGGTTTTTGAAACTTAAGCTTATTATAAATACTAATAGCTTCCACCTATTAGTTTCTTTATTTTGTTATTCTCGTTTTCCACTAATGTTTAACAAAATTAAGCCAAATTTTGAAAAGTAAAAAAGTGAATCAATTTAGACTCTTTATTTAGATTAACTTTGAAAAGCGTCCATACATCAACTCTCACATGTGTGTAGATTTCTTCAAATGTTGGATTAACAAAATTGTCAACTATAATTGATGCATGGACAATTTTCAAAGAAAATCCTTACCGAAAATCTAAACCGATTCACTTATGAAAATCTAGAGGTTTAATGGATAAAATTATAAGTTTTATATGATATTCATCGAAATGAAACATAATGGAGGGTATGAATTGATACACTTACGAAAGTTCAAGGTTTAAATTCATACAATAAATATTAATTCATGGCTTAGATTTATACAACCACCAAAATTTAGAGGTATAAAAATTGATATTTTCTTTTCTAAAAATTTATAGGTTTGGTCCCTCTATTTCCAATACAAAACTGTCCAATAAGTTGGAATTGAAAAAGTTTCCAGTTTCTAATCGGTTTCGTAGATGTGGTTTTTTGTTTTTTTTTTTTTTTTTTTTTTTAACTTCAAGTATCTAGTTAGTAGACATTGAATTGAAAATTCAATCTATCAGACATTTTTTATAACTTAAAACCTTAGTAAATATAATCATAGAATTATGGACCAAACTTATAATTTAATCATAAACAAATAAAGGGTAGTTGTTTTAAATGATAAAATTGTTGAAATATTTTCAAATATAACAAAATGTTATTGTCTATCAATGATAGATACCAACAAACATCGATAAATATTCATTAGTATCTATCGTTGTCTATTACTAATAGACAATGATATTTTATTATATTTATGAATAAATTAACTCATTTTACTATATTTGAAGTCCATCAATAAATCAAAGTTGTTTTCCTATCACTAAGAAGCAAAATTTGTTGATTGACAATGATTATCAAGAAGGTAAGCAAGTACTATTGAATGATCGGGTATGACGCTTCCTATCGTAGGCTTTCCCAAGGACCAATAAGCATTCGACATGGCGATGAAAGTGGGGCCGTATGAATTTCCAAACTACTCTATAATTTGAAATGAAATTGAGTCGAATTGTAAGCTCCAATCCCATCCCTGATTCAAGCTTGTCTTCCATGTCCCTCCCCGCACCGTACATTGGCTTATTACTGGTGCCCACGCTTAAGTGAAACGTCGTCGTTCCACTCTCAGCATACAATCTTGGACCCTAATAACCCACATAAATTATTAAGATTAAATTGATTGTTGCTGAGCTTAATTAGTCAAAATTTTAAATTTTAGGGTAAAAAATCAAATTTCAACAGCTAACTAATTTTCATAGGAAAATTCTTATAAATAAAAAAAATTACAAAAATTCTAAAAGTGGTTTGTACTTTATAACTTTTTATTATAAAGTGTAAATATTTTTAAATATTTTTATATTTAAAAATGACCTATTTTCATATGAGGATTAAAAAAATATATAAAAGGTAGGATAAATGCATATAGTGTAGGCGAAACTGAGAGTTGGAAAGTGAAACCATAAAATTAAAATAAAATAAAACACTCTATTCTTGTCCAAAAAATTGAAGCATGTAGGTTGCATACTCTATACATAAGTTTTCAAGACTATTTTTAAATTTAAAACAAAAATAATAATTTATTCAAAATTCATGTCTGATCCAAATGGCTCAAGTTCAATCCAATTTTTACCCATCAAGTAAGGCTATGGGCCTATGTTTGAGAAGTTGGGTTGGCTCAAGTCTGATCCAAACAGTGTTTGAGGCCCGTAAAGTTTAGGCTCGAGCCAAATTTGGGCCTTTAATTCTTTGGGTTGGACTAGCACAACTTGACCTAATGATGAGGTTGAATCGTGAGTATTCAACTAATAAAAGTTTCGTTTATTTCAAATTTTCATTTGAATTTCAAACTCTCCAACTTATATACCATCGTCCATCGTGGACATGTTCAAATGCCACGTGAAAGGGTTTAACTATCCATGGGGGTAGTTTATGCAAAAATTTAGACATTATAGAATGAGAAATTTATGTAGAGTTGAATTTCATTCTCATATTAACTAAATCATTGCTCTAAAATCACATCTTCTTCATGACTTTAATTGAAGCTCACTTGGGTTTGCTCTTAAATTCTTTCCAAAAAATTTCTTTATACTAAAAAAAATAAAAAAAAAATAAACTTTCCATGACAAAATAATCAAAAGCCAAAATAAGGAGAAGAGGAGAAAAAGGGTCCTAAAATCTAAAAAGAAAAAAAAAACACGTGTTTAACATTTTTTAAAATTTTTCGTAGTACACTTGACAATAACCATTTATAACTAATGTAAGCAAAAATTTATCGTCGATAATAAATTATTGTCATTAAAAAATTTATTGTGACATTTTTTTAAGTGTCATTGATACTCTTACTTTGATATTCGATATAATGACGGAAAATAACGATTACAAATATTAATTGTAATAGCTTTTAGATATCATGGTCTTTGTTTATTCTTTTTGGTAGTGTTAAAAGAGTAATAATAGAGAATAATGAGGGCTTACTTGTGAAGTTGCAATAGGAAGAGGCCCAAAAGACATATGAAGAGATGGAGGAAGGATGTGAAGGCCAAAAAGCTTAGAATGGTTGTCCACAATTACATCCATTGTGCAATTGCATGTTAGAATCTTAGTTCCAACTCCTGTTTTGTCCACTCCTTCCCCTAGCATAAACTCTTCTATTTCTCCCACCTGCATCCATCCTCTATTTTCTTCAATAACATTTATTTTCATCATTTCTCTTCATTTTTTATTTCGTGTCTAATACGTCATTATCATTATTAATAATATTCACTTTCATCATTCGATATCAATTTTGGTTAAAAAATGTGCATATCGACGATGTATTAAATGTTGTAATGGCAGTGGTAAAAAAAAGGTATAATAACATAGATTAAATTACCATTTCAGTCCTTTATATTTCAAATATTATTTCATTTTAGTTCTTGTATTTTGAATAAATCTTTTAAAAAATTTAATAAGTTTAAAATTTAATCTATAAAAATAATTAAATTAATGAAGAGAAATAAAAAGAAAAATAGTTTTGAGCACGTGTATTTTCAACATTGACACATGATATATTGAAGTTAAAAAAAAAAAAAAAAAAACAAATAAACATATGATTTAATCTCTAATAATTGATTATGTATGTATGTATGTATGTGTGTATAGTTTTAATTTAGCATGCTTATTTGAATCATTTAAATTGTAATCCCTTGTATTTAAAAATAATTCAATTATACCTTAATTATTTTTTTTAACTCCTCATCTAACATTTTCAGAAATTATGAAAAATCCTTTTATTCTCTGATAACCTTATTCATATTTTGAAATTTTCTATCAAATATACTAAGTTTTATATGTTTATCATCCGTCATTATTAATATTCAACAACGAAAAAATATATAATTGAAAATAATGGATCGATTTATCTTATTTATGAATACAAATATGAAGAAAAGAAAAAGTTAATGCATACATTATTTATTTCAAAAAACATAGAAAAAAAATATATCATTCTAGCTAATCCTACTTTCTTACATTTTCATAAATGTAATGATAAATATTTAATGAAAAATAAGATTCTCATTGAAGAACAACATCTATATGAAATGCAACCATAAAAATGTGTCATAATAATATATATATATATAAAGTTCCTAATATATTAACATTCACAGGATCCAAATATACGGCGAAAATATATCTATATATACAAATATTTCAATATTTATATACTAATATATTAACATTCAAAGGAAAAGGCAAAAATTATTTTAGAAAAGAAAATATATCTATACAATACTATCTCTATCTTTTATGACATATATAGACACAAATAGAGGTCTATCGTAGTCTGTTGTCATCTATCATAGATAAACAGTAAAATTTTACCATATTTATAAATATTTTAACTTATTTTCTTATATTTAAAAATAGTCAAAATATATATATATAAACAAAAAAAAATAGGGAAAACAAAATTACCTTAACAGAAATGATTGGTGAGGGAGGATTAGTGACAATGTAAAAGACAAGCAAAGCAATTCCCATACTGAAGATTGCCCTCCAACTCAACTGCAAGCAAATCCATGCATTAGAATCCGAGTTCCTATACGTAAAATACCTCTTCCAACAACCTCTTTTTTTCTTCCCATAATACCCTTCCTCGTCTCCGTCCTCGTCGTTCTCCTGCTCCTCGTTGCAGTCTCGACCGTTGCCGCGACCGACGATCAGGCGAGTCTCGCCATTGTCGGTCCCGGCCCCATGGTTCGAGCCACGAGAGGATGAGTAGTGGGAGAGAGTAAAGCGAGAGGCTTCCTGGGTTGGGTTGCGGTGATGGTGGTGGTGGTGGCGGCCGTTGGGGAAGGTGTCGGAGGGGAGAGGAGAGTGGCAAGCGGAGGACTCGGCGGGGTTTCGGATGTCGGAGCTGTTGGCGTGGGAGAGGGTGGAGGGGCTTTGTACGTAGTAAGAACAGGGATAAGAGTGGAAGAGAACGGCTTCTTGCTCTTCGGCAGCCTCCATCACACGGCGGAGAGAGTGGCGGAGAGATGATTTCTCTGACATGGGAGAAATAATGGGAGGCCTTTTAAACTTTTCAGAATAAAGAGTGAAAAAGAAAAAAAAACGAGAGGTTGCTTTTTAAGATGATATTTAATGGATTTTTTTAATTATATAATATTTGGGAAATAATGTAGATCTGTCCAATGTTCTATGACAAGTTTCAATTTTTTTAAAAAAAATTATATTCTTTAATGTATTGGAAAAGTTGTGGGGATGAAAGAATTAAAAATGAATTGGAAAAAGAATTAGTTAATGTTGTGGGATGTTTGTCCAAGGTTTCCTGTCTTCACTAAAACACAATATTTATTATTTCTTATATAGCAAATTTTCATGTTCGTTATATATATATAGATTAGTATTTTCAAGTCATTTGATAAATTTTATATTCTTGGGTTATCCTACATGCTAATGTTAAATAATGAAATAATTATAAAATTTTACTTTAAGAAAAAATAGTCCAAATGTCTTGCAAAATGAAGAAACTGAACACCAATGTGGCGTAAAGCCTCCGATTCAAGTCAGTAAAGGGTTAAGATGAATATTGGTAGTAGAGAAACAACATGTTGTATGTAATTGATATTATGTAAATGGACACTTAGACTTGTAAAAACACTCCATTAATTCATGAAACCACTGAGTCGTTACACTTCGAGCAGTTAACTCCACCACCTAAAACAGCCACCAATGCGTAATTTTCTCGATATAACCCTTTCATGGATTGTTTGTTGCGACTTTGTATTACTACCACTAGACTTCCATTAGGTTCTCTGTGAGTCATTTGAGCTCGCTCTAAACTCCCTCGCTACCACTAGACTTCCACTAGGTTCTCCATGAATCATCTGAACTCGCTCATAGATCCTCCTAGCTCCTAGGTTTCCTCATAGGTCCTCTAAGCTCTCTATAGAGAGGATCCTCTAAGCTATCTCTTTCCATAAATTTCTTATCTCTCGAGAACTCTTGGTCTCAACTTATCTCGATATATCTACTCATAACAATATATATTAATCACAATTCCTATTAACATTTTGAATTGGAGTGAAATAAATTAATATTATAAAATGGAAAAAAAAATAATAATAAGCCTATGGCGATATTGAAGAAAAAACTATAAATAGTCTAAATCAATTTTATTTTTAAAAATTTATATTATTCATGGGAGATGATCATTTTTAGACTTTCATTTAAAAGACTACTTTGTTGGTTTTGGTACTCCAAAATTATTATATTATGGTACACATCCTTTACCATTTTATTAGCATTCTTTTTTGTGTGTTAATAAGAACTCAATTTAAAAATAGTGGCCCTTCAATTATCTCATTCCCACATATACTACATCATTTTCACATTTAATTTTACATCTTCTAGAAAAAAAAAAGTTTTTTCTTACTCATAATTTCTCTCACATCCATTTTTTACCTATGATTTTAAAATGTGTGTCAAATTTCAGAAACCATAAAAATGCTATAATTTCATTATAAAAATATGGTTAGTGATGTAAAAAGGGGGAAAAGAAGAAGGAAAAAAAAAAGTAAAAAATCAAAATGATGAATAAACAAGTGCAAAACAAAAAATGCTTTTTAAAAGGATAATAATTTTGGGATCCCAAGGTTTTTAACTTTACACCGAAAATGGCACCATCTTAGGGAATCATAACAAAACTAAGCATGCTTTGATTAAATCTAAACTATTTATATATATATATATATATATGTAATTTCAACAATTTAAATACATTAAACATCATTATATTTCCCAATTAATTATTACAAATTCAAATTAAATTTTAAATAAAAGTAGAGAGAGAAAGAGTGAGAAAAATTTCTTGGTTTTTAAGCCATAGATGTGAGAGAGAGAGAGAGAGATAGGGGTATATAAGTAATAGGGCAATGATCATAAGGGTAAGATAATGAAAATGATGTATAGCTTTAATTTGCTTTTACATCAAGAAGACATTATGATATGCACTACACTCACCTTATAAATCATTCCATTTTCTAAATACCTTTAATAACTACCCCTCTCATTTACTCTTCCCATTAAATTTAGTCATCATTATAAATATTTTATAAGTTTTTCATTTCTTTATAAATTTTATATACATGATATTCTTCTTCTTCTTGTTTCTTGTTGTTATTATTATTATTATGTATAAAATAAAAAAGTAGTATTTTGTATAGAAGACAATAAATTCTCCATTCTATAACTATTTGGTTTTTTTATTTTTAGTTTTTGAAAATTAAGTCTAAAACACCTCTACTATCTCTAATTTTTTTTACTCTGTTATCTACTTTTTATCCATGTTTTCAAAAATCAAACCAAATTTTGAAAAATAAAAAAATAATTTTTAAATTTTTTTTTTTTTTTTTTTTTAGAATTTGCCTAAGAATTCAACTCTCGCGCTTAAATATTTTGATTATCATTATAAGAAAATGAGAGAAGATAGACATAATTTTCAAAAAACAAAAACAAAAACAAAAAATAAAATAATTATTAAACGGAATCTTTAGTTTTTAAACTTTTAGTAATATATTAATAAGTTTTCTAAACATACAATTTTGTGTCTTAATAAGTCCTTAACTGGATTTTGGGGATCTATTAATATAAACTTAAAAGATGATGAATTGAACTTAAAATTTCTTGATTACAATTCAAGAATGAAGTTGGTATTTGAAATCTACCACTTTTAAGATAGATTACTTGTAATACGTTGTGAGAGTTTTGAAGTGCTTAAGGAAAATTTGGAAGATGAAGTTGGTTATTATAGTCCTAAATTATTATAATTGAATTACAATAGTTTGTGTTTAAGGTTTAGATTATTTTAATTTGAGTTATAATAATATCTTTTTGAGGTGTAAACTACTTTAGTTTGGAAGGAAATAGTAAACACTGTAGCAATGAATAAAAAAATGATGAATGTAAAATATAGAGGTGTTCCAAAAACCCGGTAACCCGACCAACCCAGTCTACCCAACCCAAACCGCAAGGGTTGGGTTGGGTTTGATTTTATTTTGGATTGGGTTAGGTTAAAAATGTTAAAAAATATTAAATTCGGATTGGGTCAAGGATTGCCCCATTTCAGGGTCGGGTCGGGTATATATATATAAATAAAAGTAACGGAAAAACAGTCAAATTAAAAAAAAAAAAAAAAAAAAAAAAAAACCGGTGACCCAACTTGGAAATTTTGGGTTGGGTTGATCCTCTAAAAAAAACTAATAGGGTTCATTATTAGCCAACCCGAATTTTTGGGTTAGTCCACAAAAATCTTCCAACCCGGCCCAACTCAGATTATGTACACCCCTAGTAAAATAGTAAAAATTGTATCAAATAGTAAATATTGTAGCAAATAAGGGTTTTGAAATAGTGTTGACGGTAGCTAATTGGGGAATACAAAATTGTATTTATTGTAGCAAGAGATAGTTATTATAGTCTCGAGATAGTTCTCGCTTCAAACACACTCTAAAGGGGCGTTTGGGGCGAGGAGTATCCTAAGACACCACTTCTTGCTACAGTAAATACTATTTCAAACCCTCGATTAGCTAAGGTCAACACTATTTTCAAAACTTCCTTTGCCACAATATTTACTGTTTGCTATAGTTTTTACTATTTTATATTCATAATTTTTTAATTTTTTTACTACAGTCTTTACTATTTTCTTCTCAAATTAAAATAGTTTATACCTCAAACACTTACTATTATAACCCAAATTAAAATAATCTATACCCAAACACAAACTACTATAACCCAACTATAATCTATGATCACCAAGTTCATACCCAAACGCCCCAAGAGTTTATACTTCAAAGATTTTATTTATAAATCTTCCTCGAAGACTTTCTTAACAAAATTAGCGGAAAAAATTAAAGTTTAATCCGAAACTTGTTAAATTGAATGATGTGGCTGGGCCATATGGGTTCCAATATAAGAGTTGTCCATAAACTTCTCCCTGGGTAAAGGGTTAGGGGACTGCTAAGCTAGTGTGATTTTTTTTCTGAAAAAAAAAAAACAAAATTAGTACTAGTGTGACATATGATGACATTGAATTAATTAATTAAATTTTGGTTAAAATAAATTTAGCTCGAGTTAATGATTGATTTTTTCAACTTTAATATGCAACGATTGAGTCGTTGTACAATAAAATCGGTAACCATTTAGATTCGTTTAAAATTTGCAACAATTAAATTGAAACTTAATTTTTATGAAACAATTCACCGTTGGGACGAAGTTTGTTTAAACTAAATTGCAGCCCATGTTAAAGTATAGAGAGATTTAATAGTAACAAATTATAGCTTAAGGATTAAATTGTTGTTTCAATTAAGTCATAGGGACTAAAAGTGTGTTTTTTATACT